>NC_056747.1:463826485-464003985 GCF_019279795.1 Protopterus annectens
TTGTAACCTCCTTCTAAAACTCAAACCATGTACCCCCTCTGCTGACTGTATACCAGCAGAATACCCGCAAATTGCAGCTAAAGTCATTGCCTACCCTATCTCTATCCTTATCAATAGAACCATTTCAGAAAGTAAAATCCCCCTTATATGGAAGGTATCTCACATCATTCCTTTCCACAAAGGTGGCACATCAACTGACATTTCCAACTTTAGACCGATCTTGTTACTCTCTCCTATAGCAAAAATAATGGAAAAATGTATCCACCTACAACTTCTTGACCATCTTCTCCACAACAATTTACTTGCCACCTGCCAACATGGTTTCAGACCATTCCACAGTACATAAACTGCCCTGCTATCCTTCTCTGACTGTATAAACAAAAATCAGAACAATAACACCCTTTCCTCAGCTTTGTTTATTGACCTTTCAAAAGCCTTCGATATGGTCAACCATAATCTGCTTTTAGAGGTACTAAAAGCCCACTCACTAGACACACAGGCACTACTCTGGTTTAAATCCTACCTAGAAAACCGTCATCAAGCAGCCCTCTGGGACAATATGCTGTCAACTCCCCTCCCCGTAAACCTAGGAGTACCTCAAGGTTCCATACTAGGCCCTCTTCTCTTCTCAATGTTTATCAACGACCTAAACACTACAGTTCCTCAAGCCACCTGCATTCAGTATGCTGATGACTCTACTTTAATCTGCTCCGCCAATTCCCCAACCACACTCCACACCCTTACCCAGTCTGTATTTAACACCATTGAAAATTGGTTCATGCAACACTGCCTCCTCCTAAATGCAAAAAAAAAACAAAATTATTACTCTTTACTCCCACTCGAAAATCACCACAATTTCACTTCACTATAACCTCAAACAATGGAACCACCATAAACCCTGATACCACAACCCGTCTCTTGGGCATAACTATTGATAACCTTAGTTATGATGACCACATCAACTATACTGTAAAATCTGTTAACAAAAAACTAGGTTCACTGTATAGAATCAAACCCTTCCTTACAACTATAGCCAGAACCACAATAGCCCAAACTCATCTAATCTCTACCGTACTGTATGCTTCTGCTATTTACACTAACTTTTCCAAAAGCAACCTTAACAAACTTGCCAATAGCTACAACAATATAGCCAGATTTGCTACTGGCAACCCCTTTAGAACACACCACTGTCTCAACCTCAAACAACTGGGATGGCTAGAACTGCAACACCAACTACTCTATCATCAACTTACTATAACCCAAAAGATACTCTTCCACCCTAATAATATCCCAATCCTCACTAATCTTACTACCCCTTACAAAAACCTTACCACTCTTCGCTCAGCTGATAAAGTTCTAGTTTCCACTATTAAATCTAAAAACAAAGCTGGAGACTCTCTTTTTACTAATACAGTTGGAAAGGCCTGGAACCACCTGCCAAGTGAGCTTTCTATTATCTCTTCCACATATCTTTTTAAAAAACACCTCAAACAGCGTTTTAAAACTCACTGGCTCTGCCCCTGCTCCAACCCCGACTGATCTCCCCACCTTAAACATTCCTGCTAACCCCTTTTATGGTACCTCCAGGGTACCATATTGCCACTCTTTCCATGGCCTTTCTCGCTGTACTATGATTTACCAAAAAAAAAATATTAATTACTTTTATATTTGCTTAACATTCATTTGCAATTATCTTAATAATGTTTTACCTGTATATGCTTATAGCTTGATATTGCTTTGTTTTCTATAATTGTATAATTAATGCCCTTCTTGGAGCTTTGTTTTCTATAATTGTATAATTAATACCCTTCTTGGAGCTTTTCTCCCCGGGCCTGTACTGAAAATGGACATGTATCCAGTTAGACTAGCCCGGTCAACAAAATCTAAGTAAATAAATAAATAAATAGATAAATAAATAAATATATACTGAAAGGCTTGGTAGGTGTCAACTACTTAAAATTTAACAAGAGATTTGAAATGGTATCACTTAAAATATTATAGAACAAATTATAGACATACATGGAGTTGATTGTAAGGTAGTAGTATAAATAAAACATTAACTAATCTGTAGGAGCAAAGACGATTAAACGTAAGAGTTCTCTTAGATGAATGGATTGTAACCAGTGACTAAAAGGGCTAATACTAGAGCTAATCCATATTTGTAAGTGGCTGTGCATAATGCCTGGAAGGAAAAGTTGTTTTGTGGATGAAAGGGCTTTGCAACAGGGCTGAAGCAAAAGACAGTACAGAAAAGATTATAACACTAATTAAGGTGGCAGGAATGGTATAAAACAGGACAATTTAATTTCAAAGCAAAAAATGTAGCATTATGCATTGCTAATCATATACTTAGGAAAGAAATACACAGTTGTAGAAAAAGCAAGAACAACAGAAAATGAAAAAGCTAAAATGCCTAGGGAGAAACATTGCAAGTGAGAATGCAAAGTTATTGCCCATTTTAGCAGGCAGCTGATAAGACAATGTACTGTTCGCATTTCTGGTCTGTATTAGAAGCTATATAAAGGGACATTTAGCTTGTATAATCATGAGAAAGGTAAATAAAGGAGAAGCATGGAAGAAATGTATAAAGTAGCTCAGATGGTTCATTAGGGTAACTTCATTCAAAATCAGATGTGCAAGAACAAGAAGGCATAGTTTGAGATGTAATATTGGCTGTTTTGGGTGAAATTAAGGTATATTAGTATTTTACAGAAAGGGTAGTAGGTATCAGAGAAAAATCTTCCTGAATATGTGGTAGAACCTAAACAGTGACTGAGTTTTTGAGTATATGAGTTAAGCATGAGGCCATACTTAGGATGGCTAATGGGACCAGCTCTTAGATAATTAGGACCTATAAATTATTCATTGAGTAATGGGCAGAGGACATGGGAAAATTATTTTTTCTATGGAATCACTAAACTTTTTGGGGACTTGATCCTAAATATGGTCATTAGGCTTATGAAAGTCTATAGCATTTCTTCCTGTATTTTCATAATTCCTTTTTTTTTCATTTTTTAGCATCTTTATTTAATTAGCAAATACTGGAGGTGTGATGGGAAAGAAATAGGTATTTGGGAACATTTTTTTAGAAATGTAATGAGCTGGCAGAATTCCATTCACTTTTTCTATCTGCTCATAAAATAAAGTCTCTGTTTATCACCTCTTTTGTATTATTATCTGGAGTCTGTATTTTGTAGTTGTAAATTAATAGTATTAACTGCATCTCTTTCAGGCTCATGGAGAAGGTGTTGGAGAATTACCCAAGCCACTTTGGTTTAAAGGCGGGTGAGTATGCTATTTTAAAAATAAGCATGTCTTTTTTCCCTTTCTGATTTTTCATTATAGGTTAAAATTCCATTATGGAGTATGCTTGGATTACCCAAACTCTCAAAAATGTCATAGTAAAGATTTCATAACTCTTTTTTTTCAGTAGAGTCCATTGAATTTGGCAGAATATTATCTAAGTAGTAGATGCACTGCAAATTCTGAGTATTGACCATTCTGCTGCTTTCCATTAAACAGGATACTGAATTACAAATGAAAACTAACCCAGATAAAAGCATATGATTGCTATGGATTATGAAATAGTCTGCTTGACTGAAAGTCTGCTAGAGTCCATAAAGTAATAAACAGTATTCATCATGAAAATACTGAAGAATCACACTACATAATCTGCTGTTTTAGACATTTTAAGACCTGGTTACTTTCATAGATTTCAAATGGTAGTGACCAAATCAATACATTTTTTTAATTCTTTGCATAAAGAAAATGAAGGATACCAGTTGAAAAAAATTACCAGATCTGGTGCTTCTGATTGTTTAGTACAACCTTTAGAGTTTCCTAAATTAGGAAGTTCATGGCTCATAATTAACCTACTGGTTAAGACAGAACTGAAGTTTTGATCATAGTTAGGGAAATTAGTAGACTAGACGGGCTAAATGACCCTTACCACAATCAAAGTATATGTATACACACACACACACACACACACACACACACACACACACACACACACACACGTGTTTTTCTGTGCCATGTGCCTGCAAAATTGAATATACTAGAAATGTTTACTTTTGCAATATATTTGCAGAACACCAGACTTCAAGAAGGGTAGAACAGTGCTCATAGCAACCACTGGAAATTATGGCTATCTAAAGTAAAGTGACAGAATCATAACTGATTTAGAATAACAATAGCTGATGAGTTGTGGCTGCTATTGAATTCACCTTGATACCTCTGTGACAGTGTAAATATCTTAAGCTAAATTCTTAATGCCTTTCTGCTGAAATGTATTAGAAACCCAAAAGACTTGGAGAAATTAAAAAATGACAGAAGTGCCCTATATTTGTAGTACTGCAACATATGGACTGCCATCTGTTATTTATGCTTCCAATTCTAGAGAGAATTTTTGCAGCATCAATAGACACAGAAGCAATTATCTATCTACTTAATTATATTACTACAGTTCTAAGATAGAGAGACATGCCTAGTTGTTATTGTTTTTAGTCCTGTTTTACAGACTTTCCAGTATATAATTTCTCTATATTTTGAAGGCCCATTGTCAGCAGTCTGATATATATATATATATATATATATATATATATATATATATATATATATATATATTTTTTTTTTTTTTTTTTGCATTTACATCATTTATTTATTTAGTTGGTTGGTTTATTTATTTTACCAGGGTTAGGGTACTGACTATTGAACATTTTCTAGACCCAGCCCAGCTCACATAGAACACTGGCAGAAAATAAACTTTGGGTGCAGTTGTACAAGAGAGAGAAAGAGACATGAAAAACATAAAACATGTTTGATTATTTGCAAAGAAAAGAGATTCATAGGTGAGTATGTCATGTTCCCAGACATATGAGTTTGAAGGGTATAAATAGGGAGGTTAGGGAATAGGGAACAAAGTCAATATTATGAATGAAGAGGAAAATAAGGAGGCAAGATTATTCAAGTGTCCATCCTTGGATCACTGTTGCAGTATTTATGACTGTTGAGATATTTTGCCAAGGATATACATATATCCAGATAGCATACCAAAGCTTGGGTGCCTTCCTCTTGCATCATCCATCCTACATATGAGGAGAGCAAAGAGGTACATAAGGAACGTATGGGAGCTTATTACCTCAGAACTTTCTTGCTGCCAGTCTGAACAATGAATTCTAGATTCAGCACTGGTCTGTCAACCATATGGTCCACATCATTGTCCTTTGCTTTGGGCAGAAAAGTGTCCCCACTAGGGACCCTTCCTTCCTTTTAACTTGAAACTAGAATATTTTGCTTTGTGTTAATTAGGTGGAAGAAAATATGATTGTGGGAGACAAATTCTTTGCAGGGTTAACAACTCTAAATGTTTATTTTATCTAGGTGCTAGTCATAACCACAAATACTGCTCTGTCTGTGAGTTCTTTGTCCATAAGACCCTTAGAAGCTGGTTTTCTTCCTTAAAAATATATTGGGAAAATCAAAGGCTTAAGGATCTTGCACAAGATGGGATGGCTTCTGAGATTTATCATATGAGCATCTCTCCTTTGCTGAAAAAGAAGCTCAAAAATCAAAATTAGATGCTTTGGCTGTCCAGTCAGATCCAAGCGTCTCTGCTCTGCCTCTTGGTGAGCCCTTGGACCATCTAGTTTCTTTCACAGCTTCTTTTATTACAGCCTAGTTACAGTCTGATCCAGAGCAGCTCCCTTGCTTGTCCATTCTGACTGACACCATAGGCAAGAAGGAGGAACTCTGGCTTGTTATCTCAGGGAGACTTGAGAGCATAACTCAAATTCTCATCAGGGAAGAAGCACCCGGCTGTTTGAAGTGCATCAGGTCTAGGAGCCACTGTGTTTTGTGCGAGCAGACATCCTGGTGAAAAAAACAAAGCAGAAAAGCAAATGTACCTCTACCTCAACAGTCTATGAAGGACAGACAGAAAGAATGATATGATTTTTCCCATGAGCCTTTTGAAGCTATTATGTCCCTGAAGCCCCCCACCCCCAGTTCTTTCCCTCTGATTTGCAGCTATTTCTCCTCTTAACAGACAAAGACATTCCTCTTCTGAGGACGAAGATTCCGAATCTGATGTGGGTTCTTTCTCATATTCCTCACAGATTCATTCATCTATTTATGAGTAAGAAGGCTACACTGTGTTTCTAGATTCTTCTTTATAAGAACTGCCATTTGGAGATACAGTTCTAAAAATGATGCAGCATTTTCTATGGGAGGGTAAGCAGGCATCAGACATGCAGAAGAGATATATGTGTTTCTAAACCTTCTGCCACTTTTACTGGAGACTTTACATGATACTTTTACTACTGTTTCCCTATGATACAGAATCCCAACCACCGGCACCTAAGAAGACCAAAAAATTAGATTCCACACACTGATCAGCAGCTTGATTTCAACTCTCCCAGTGTGAAAAAAGAAACTTAGAGAAAAGGCTTAGAAATTCTGCAAGTTTTAAATTTACTTACTGGCAAGTACACTGCCTGGATGCCAGCAAAGAAGAAATTTAGAGAGCCTGAAAGAAAATGAACTAGAATAGGTGAAGAGAAAACACTGACTGGGAAGATTCCTACAGCTGTTCATCAAAAATCAGTTCAAGCTCCAGCTTCAGTGCAAGACATGTCTTCCAGTAATTGAGAGGAAATAATAAATCAAATGTGCTCAGAGCTCATTAAAATAAATGAAACACTGATGGAGTATATCAACTCAAACAACAAAAGGCTAGAAAAAAATGGAAGAAACTTTAAACAGCTATTCAGATGAACTGATAAAAATGTAAAAATCAGAGGTCAAAAAGAAGAAAGGGCTGGCCAAGTATGAGACTAATCAAGAAGAGCTGTTTCAAAAAAATGGTAGTTATAGGACAGAGCACACAGGGAAAACCTGAGATTTTCTGCTATACCAGACAAACTGGAAGGAACAAACTAAATTAATTTTATGAAATCACAAATAAGCAACAGCACAAAAGTGATTGATGCTTTACAGTTTCACATTTATTCACTAATTTCATAGCATGATTTGTTAATTTAAAGGCACATCATATGTATGCTCCAAACCTTGCCGTAAGAAAAAAGCCAAGCCCTGTATTTGTAAAGAGGCAGTGATACCAGCAGAAAGAACTGATCCTTACAAAACTGTGGCAAAAGAGTAAAGGATTAAAAATTGGAGACACTGGAGTATTTGTAGAAAATTAATATTCATGGTAGACCAGGCAGAAGAGAATCAGCTGTATCCCAGCCATCAGGGAATGTTGGGGGACAGGTGTGAGATTCAAGATGCTGTTTTCAGTTGCCTTCAGAATATTTTTTTTTCTGAAGGATCAAAATATATTTTTTACTAGAATAGGCTAAGGAAGAAATACAAGGTTGTCCAACAAAACGAGTCATCAAATAGAAGGAGACTCTTCTTCTCCTTCTTCTGATAAAAAAGTTTATAGAAAGACTTGCCACTGAAGTATTTTCCAATGTTCCAACGGAAATTTTTTGCGAGAGAGAAAGAAAACACAGGAACTTACTGGAAGAATTGGGAGTACCTTAGACTTGAACCAGAATCTGGGGTTGGGAGATGGAGATGAACAGGAAGAAGACCAGCAGCATTGAAATTAGTGAATAAATGTGAAACTGTAAAGCATCAATCACTTTTGTGAGATATGGCTTTACAAGAAAAAATGGAACAACTGGACTTTTGTTGACTCTGTTAAACTTGTGGGGGACTGGAACGCATATGCTCCACTTAATGTCATTAATGTTTGAAAGGGCACTGCAAGGAGAAAGAAAAGAAAAAAAAGTAACTGTAAGTAAAACAATTTTTGTTTTTAACAGTATTTGTTTTAAACATTTCATGATATAAACTGCATGTTATGTAGTTAAGCATTTTCAGTTATTGTATGTGATAAATACACTAAAATAAACAAGTTCTTTTTCTTCTTTTGAGTTTTAAAGAATGTAGGCATTACAATGTAAAAAGAGAGAAAAGAGTTAGACAAAAGCATGTTTAAATTATATGCTATAATGTTGAGTGGTTGAGGTGAGGGATGGGGTGTAAATGTGCACAGATTATAATATATGTAAAAACGATATGCTCTCTTATTTTTGCATAGTTGAATGTCTGGATGAAGGCCTTTGGCTTAATCTAGTAACATTTATTATGTAAGCAGGTAATAAAGAGGACACTGAATGTAATGAAAAGTTTTCCTTTGGCAAATAAATGTTCATTGTAAGTAGAAAGGCTTGCAGAGCTGCACGTTTGGTATGAATGTTTCTGTGGAGACAAGTGGACTAGAGGGGGAAGTAATAAAAGGAAACAACACTTCTTTAGGCTAAAGGTCAATGTTTTCTGAAAGCATATAAGCTGTTTTTTTTCACTTCTGGGAGGGAAATGAAGATAAGATAAAAACAGACAACAGTTAGTGTAAGTATGCATCTTACCATGGATAACCTAAATGCTAGATTTAGTTATGCATGTGTATGCAGCTCTTGATTTGGGACAGCTATTCATTATTAGAATATGTACATAGTTTTGTATGTTTGTTTTAAGTTAATAGGTTCGGGGGGGTGTTTGTTTTTTGTTTGAGGAATTTCATTAAAACAAAAAGTTTTATAAATGTGACATAGATTCAAGTGGAGATGACAAGAAACAACTGTAGAAAGTGTGGCTGTCAGTCCGGGGTGGTTGTTGCTACTACTTGGGTTAAATTTCAATATTTTAATGTGTACATAGTTTTGTGTGTTAAAATTAAATAGGGGTATGTTTGGTGTTTGTTTGAAGGTTTTCACTTAAAAAGTTTTGTAAGATGTGGCATAGGTTTAAATGGATATGACAAGAAACAGCTGTATAAAAGATCAACCTGCCAAACATTAGTGTATGTATGTAACGCAAAACCTGAAACTAAACATTAAAAAAAAGCTGCTACACATAATGGGTAGGAATAATAAATGTTAAGTTGTCCCATCTCACCTTCATTCTTGCTGTTTGGGTTCGGAGCCGATCCTCGGTTCCAACTTGGCCTACTTCTATAGCTCGAGAGCTATTTACTGGTTCAAGGCTAACCCTTATCCCAGAATGCCCAGCATCAGCTACCCAGATCTCATTTGTCGCTTCAGTTGTGAGATTGCTACATTACTGGCTCAGGCTTAGTATAGTTTTTTCTATGATTATAATTGTTGTTTGTTCTTAAAATGTGTCAAGTTTTTTGTCTAGATATATTTCTTTATCCCTTATCGCCTTTCTTGTGTGTGTTGTAGCTTTGTTGGCTGTCTCTCCATATCAAGCAGGCCTTCTGTAAATTACAGAGCCCCCCCCCCCTTAGGACAGCTATTTAAATTATAGGCTCTCCTTTCTGTTCCTTAACTGTAAAAAAAAAAAAAAACTTTTTGTTTTTTAGTATAGTAGTGTAACATATCTAAAGAGGCCAAAGTTTCTGGCTTCAAAAAGTGTGACTCATGCTGTCAGAAAATGTCTCTGACAGATGGGCACACTAGCTGTGTTTATTGTTTAGGGGCTGTGCACCTACAGGACACCTGCTCTATCTGTCATGCATTTAGTCCTAGGGTCCTGCAGGAGCGCAAAACAAATTAATCCTTCGAGGATTATTGAAACCACAGGATTCTCCGGCTAAAGGTTCTCGCCCAGTGCAATCCTCTAAGTCTTTCAAGTCATCGGTTCCATCCTCAGAACTGACTCCTGGGCTTGAAGAACAAAGTTTGTCGGTGCCGACTAGCATCGACAAGTCATCTCCTCCCTTGGCACCAACTGCCACCTCGGAGCCATCAGGGAGCCACAAGCGAGCAAGGTCTCCTTCATTGGAGCCGATCCACTCGGTGCCACAATCACCCTTATTAGGAAGTGAATGCAGTCATCGCTCTTCATTCCACTCCTCTCGATCCTCCAGGTTATCGGATCAAGACATGGAGAGAGTAGTCAGCAGGTTGCTTAAATCACAGGCCCTTGCGAAATTACTTTCCAGCCCACCTCAGCAGGTTGCGGCTCTAACCGCCTCCATCTCCATTCCTCCTCTGACTACACTTAGTTTGGAGCTGGAGACCATGGATGTGCTGATAGTAGAATTGACTGCGTCAATCACCTCCTCTTTGGTTCCGACGTCAGCTCTGATCACCTTGATTCTTCCAGCCATCGAGGGATCTGGGCGCCGAAGCTCTCACGTCAGCTCCAAAGGGGGAAGTGGCATCGGTCCCTTGTCCGACCCCACTCTCCCTCTCGGAGCTTTGGCACAGGTGAACTCGGCTCCTAAATCGGCCTCGGAGCCATTGCCCTTGATGTGGAGAAGGACTCCCGTCTTTTCGGAGCCAGACCTTTCTTTGCCTTGGGATCATGACACCTTTGAGGTCATGCGGAGTGTGCAGTCCCCTGAAGCAGCCCTACTATCAGCCCCATTGGCTCCTTCGCTTGTGGTGCCTGTACCAACCTCTGCTCCTCCTCTGGCCCAGAAGCGTAGGGAACTTATGCCCCAGGACACCCCATTGGGTGACCCCCTCTTCTTCCGAAGCCTCCCCTGATCACTCAGAGGAGCCTCCTCAGAAGAAGAAGTGCAAGAGGAAGCACCTAGACTCCCCTGAGTCATTCACCTCAGATACAGACCTGGATGAATCAGAAGGATCCCACGTGTCCCCCTCTGAAGATGTTTCCTTTTTGGACATCCTTGAAATGCTTAGGCAGAGAGGTGGCTGGTCTTCCATAGCCCCTACCGAGGATGAGTCTGTATACCTGAAGGCATTCGGTTCCCGACCCTCCACCTCCTGGGTGTCTCCACCTTTTGATCCACTCATGTCTGTAGTGGCTCAAAAGGCTTGGTCAGCTCCAGATTCTGTGGAACCTACTCCGAAGAGACCCAATAAGTTCATAACAGCTCCCCAGGACAAACACTTTCTCTCTAAAGGTGTGCCAGTTGATGCCATGGTGGTAGCAGCAGCCACCAAGAAAGAGTTAGCAGAAACTTCTTCATCTGTCCATCCACCAAACAAAGAGTCTAGGACGATAGACAGATATGGGAAACTAATGTCTTCCTCAGCGACCTTCTCAATGAGGTCACTGAATTATCTCTCTCATTTTACACAACTTCAAAAGGATCTCCTAAAAGAGCTTGGAGATACCCTACAAGATCCTACAGCGGAGGGAGCATCAGCCAAAATAGCTTTCGACTCTTAATTATATAATCAACTCCACTATGAGGCTGATTTCCTATGCAGTCGATGGAGCGAGCAGAGCCGCAGGTACAGGAGTGGATCTCAGGAGACATGCTTGGCTGCGGCTGTGTCAATTTATGGAACCCTTTCGGGTGTCCTTCACAAATGCTCCCTTTGATGGCTCCTCACTTTTTGGGACTCAGGTGAAAGACATGCTTACCAGGTGCGAGCAGGAAGGCAAGACTCTCTCTGCCATGGGAGTCTGTTTTTCCACTCCTAACAGACCTTATCCCAAAGGTCAGAAGGGTGGAAAGATGTGATTTCAGAAGTCCCAGGGACCCTTGCCTGACACACGTGGTGATTTTTCCCCCAGGGGCAGAGGGGGAAACAACAACAATGGCAGACGCCACCCTCATGGCAGAGGGAGACCGCAAAATCAGGGTGACAGAGAAACTTTCTCCGCCAAACCCTTCCAGCATCCCTGACAGGTTGCCCGACTGCTCACCTCTGGACTTTCCCTGTACCCAAAAGCCTGGAAAAATATAACAAGAGACAAATGGGTACTATCTGTCATATCTGAAGGTTACAAAATCCCCTTTCATCAACCCCATCTAAAGTCAAAAAAGTCCATTCCAGATGTCCCACCCAATCTAAGGGATCAAGCAGTTATTCAAGTTTCAAAGCTGCTAAAAAAAAAGAGCCATTCAGAAAGTCCCCGCCGACAAACTAGGATCCAGAACTTACTCAAGATTCTTTTTAGTACCAAAAAAGACGGGACCGGAGACCAATACTGGATCTCAGCAGATTGAACAAATCTGTACAAAAAGAAAAGTTCCAGATGGTAACACTGCAGTCCATTCTCCTCTTTCTTGGTCAGGACAACTGGATGTGCTCCATAGATCTTCAGGATGTGTACTACCATATCAAAATGGACAGATGCTCCAGGAGATTTCTTCGCTTCCGGGTAGGGGCCAGTCATTATCAGTTCAGAGCTCTGCCCTTTGGTCTCACCACAGCCCCCAGGGTGTTCACCAAATGTATGGCAGTAGTCACGACTCACCTGAGACGTCAAGGATTCCAGGTGTTTCCCTATCCAGATGACTGGCTCCTAACTGGTACCACCAGGCATCAACTCTTAGAGGCACATGATTATACACTATCAACCTGCACCGAACTAGGCATTACAGTAAGTTTTGAAAAATCTGCCTTGTTGCCCTGTCAGTCTGTTATATATATAGGAGCAGAATTAAACACAAAACAGATGTTTGCAAGGTTACCTCAGGAAAGAGTTTTCTCTATTCGCCAACAAGTATCATTTCTAATGCAGAGCAGAAAGGTCCAAGTCAGACATGTCCTGCAAGTTCTAGGCTCCATGGCAGCTGCCATTCTTCTTGTACCATTAGCGTGTTACCACATGAGAGTCCTTCAGTGGCTTCTCTTCACGCAGTGGTCCTGCCATGAACTACCCATGTGTCACATGATCCTGATTACAGAAACACGCAAAAGACACCTGTCTTGGTGGATGATATCCCCACTGGTGACTCAGGGCAGACCTTTCATTCAACCCCCTCCGGTAGCCACAGTGACCACGGACACCTCCCTGATAGGGTGGAGGGGCATTATCTAGGCAGGACAGTCCATGGCATGTGGCAACCTCACGAGTACCATCTGCATATCAATGTCCTAGAGATGAGAGCGGTGCTCCTAGCATTGCAAGCTCTTCAAGACACTCTTCCTTCCTGGACTATTGTGATCCAAACAGACAGCATGTCAGTTGTGTGGTACATCAACAATCATGGCATGAACAGGTCCTATCCCCTTGTATCAAGAAGCCCTCAGGCTATGGCAATGGGCTATTTCCTCCCAATGTTTTCTGACAGCAATGCACATCCCTGGGAAATTCAGCGTAATAGCAGACAGGCTCAGCAGGGCTACCCTCATGCCTCATGAGTGGTCTCTGAATCAGGAAGTTGTGGACCTTATCTTCCGCAAATGGGGCCAGCCTTGCTGTGATCTATTTGCCACCCCCCTCAACAACAAATGAAGCAGCTACTTCTCCCTGCTTCCTCCTCCAGGTCAAACTCCCAGGGATGCTCTAGTCCACGATTGGCCTCAGGGACTCCTTTATGCATTTCTCCCTTTATCCCTAATTCCAAGACTTATACAGAAAGCAAAATTTTTGGGTTGCAAAATGATCCTCATTGCCCCCTATTGGCCTCGACAGATATGGTTTCTGTTCTTGCACCTTCTAGACCAGCCTTGGGTTCTGGATCCAGTGCCAGATCTGTTGATTCATCAGTCAGGCAGGTTACACCAATCCCTTCAGACTCTCAAGCTCACAGCTTGATTTCTCCACTTCCTACCTTAGCCAGGCTTCCAAGTATCTCCCCAGCAGTTTGCAATATTATTGTATCCTCCCATAAGTCAACTACAAGAAAGACTTATGCTAGCAAATGGAAAAGATTTTCTTACTGGGGAGAATCTAGAGACTTAAACCCCTTTTCAGCCCCAGTCCATCAAATTCTAGAATTTCTAGCAGAACTGAAATTCTTAATTCTAGCATAGTGTCTCATAAGCTCTGCAAACCCTTCATGAGAGGAACATCTCTTCTTAGACCCCCAGTGAGGGATCCACCTCCTCCTTGGGATCTCAATTTAGTTTTGACTTCTTTGATTCTGCCTCCCTTTGAACCAGCAGCTTCATGTCCCTCAAAATTTCTTTCTTAGGAAACACTTTTTCTGGTTGCTATTACCTCAGCTAGACATGTTTCAGAACTCCAAGCACTCTGTGTTTGTCCTCCATATATGGTGTTTCACAAAGATAGAGTTTCTCTGAGAACCAACCCATCTTTCATACCAAACGTCTGTTCAGAAAACAATTTAAATCAATCCATCGATCTCCCTGTCTTCTTTCCCAATTATAGCAACAAGGCAGAATATGGTCTTCACCAACCGGATGTGCACAGACAATTAAGTTTTTACCTCCATAGGACCAAAGAGCTAAGAAAGTCAGACTAATTATTTCTCTCCTATGCTCACAATAAGCAAGGCCTTCCAGTTTCTAAGATGACCTTATCCAAATGGTTATCTGACATCATTGCCTTTATTTATCAGTTAAGGCATAAACATCTACCAGCAAAACCGAAAGGTCATTCTACTAGAGCATTAGCCATGTCTGTAGCCTTTCAGTCTAAATTGCCCATAGACTAAATTTGTGCAGCTGCCACTTGGGCAAACCCTCATACCTTTATCTCTTATTACAAAGTGGATGTGGTCTCCCAGAGCAGGGCTTCCTGTAGTTCTACTGTTCTGAAGAGTCTGTTCCAATGAGCCACTCGGGATCTTTAGGTGCTAGGGACGCTGTCCCAAACAGCAAGAATGAAGGTGAGATGGGAAAACTTAACATAAAGAAGTTATGTACCTATCATAATGTTCCGTGTCCTTCATCTCGCCTTCCTTCTTGCGTCCCCCCCCCCTCCTTCCCCCTTCCTGGAGAATTGAGAGGAGTTCACTCTGGTTTCACTGGCTGATTTCCTTTTTCATGGTTCACATGCCAGGTAATTTTATGACAGTTTACTCTGATCTGTTATTTTGGTAAATCAATTTTAGGTTACTGGTTACTTTATATGTCTAGTGTGCGCTATCACAAATGAGATCTGGGTAGTTGATGCTGGGCATTCTGGGATAAGGGTTAGCCTCGGGCCAGTAAATAGCTCTCGAGCTATAGAAGTAGGCTGAGTCAGAGCCGGGGATCAGCTCCGAACCCAAACAGCAAGAAGGAAGGCGAGATGAAGGACAACTAACATGGAACGTTATGGTAGGTACATGACTTTTTTTTTCTTAATATAATGACAATACTTCCTCTATTATCTTTAAATGTAAATGGTCTCACAGATGTATACAAAAAAGAAAGAGTAGTAAACTATATTAAAAAATGTGGAGTGCAAATAGCTATGCTACAGGAGACACATTTGGGAAGAAGTGAGCAAGTGAATTTGATAAAGGAAGGATTTCAGGAAGATTATTCAGTGGACTATCTGGGAAAAAGGAAAAGGATCATACTTATATTAATTGCAAGCTGAGCTCCAATAGTGATAGAAGAGGGAAAATGATAATATTGGTAGATTTGTAGTACTAAGGGAGGAGGATTACACTGGCATGCATTTATATTCCACCTAAAACTGCTATAGTGGAGCTTAAGAAAATTCTGGGAAGAATAATCAGCCTTCAGCAGAGAATGTTACTTATGGGAGGACTGAAATTTGATTTGCAGCAGTGTGAATCTATCTGAGGGGCCCAAAAGGGAAAATATAACAAAGAGGGTATATTTTTGAAGAAATTTATGAAAATATTTAGCATGGAAGATGTGAATTCGGTAGTAGTAGTTCGGAGTGAATTTACATATTACTCCACAAGGTACAAAAACTGGGCTAGTCCACACAGAAATTATATTTCACAGGAACATGTGCATTTAATTGCAAGTTTTGACACACATCCAATCACTATTTCAGATCATGATCAATAATCAAAATAAAAGTGCAGGATAATGAAACAAAAATGAGACACTGGCACTTTCCCACCTATCTGTCAAAAAGAGAGGAATTTAAGAAATGGGTAGTGGAAATTATTCTGGAGATCTGATGTTGTCATTTTCATTCATTTCTTAACTGATGGGTCTTAGATCCAGTTTGGCTGCATTTACTTAGATTTTTAGATCTGATTTTTCAAGCTCCTCCATTTATGTACAATGCCCTAGAATGCTATAATACCTCAGATCTTGTTTGCTGCTTTTTCTCTTCAGATGCAGATCTCTCTCAAGCTTGTAGGGTGTTGAGTTGTGAGTGCAGTTTATTTTATTGTTTGCTATTTGTCTCAGTTTCTGTCTCATCCTTCCTCTCTTTCAGAGTTTTCCAGTTTCTAGCATTAGTCACTGCTTTCTGTTTCTTACCCTTCTTCTTGAGTAGCTCTAATACCATTGATGGTAATTCTTCCCTTCCTACCTAATTCCATGGGTTATTTTTAGTTACCAAAGTCGGTACCCCTTTTCTCTTTCTAAAAAAAATATTATATATATATATATATATATATATATATATATATATATATATATGTATATATGTAGACACACACACACACACACACACACACACACACACACACACCTCTTTTTGTTATTTTTTTTCCTATCATGGCTGAAAAACCTACAGGTTTTTAAAAAGTGCACTTCCTCTGTGCACAAGATACCTAATTCTGATGTCCACAGAAAGTTTGTGTACTGTTTGAGACCAGCCCATCTTGAGACTTCTCATCCCATTTGTGCCAGATTAAGACTATGGCCTTAACAGATCAATGCAACAAGTTAGTTTTAAAATGGTTGCTTCCCTCTTCTGCTACTTCTTCAGCTGCTTCAGTTTCAAGGGCTCAAACACCCACCAAGAAACCAAAGTCTTCCTTGGAGTAGAGTGAACATAGCAAATGGTCTCCTTGTTCTCTTAAACCAGCCCTAATATTAGAGCTGCCAACCAAAATTGCAAAAACTTCAGCTCTGACCCCTTCAGATCCGAACGTGGGAACAATTAAACCTCCTCAAACCTGATCCCCTCGTTTTACTCCTGAGCCTGTTAACCCACAGCTCCGTTCACCTTTCTTTCAAGAAACACCAATGAGGATCTCTTGTCCCCTATCCACTTCATCCTCTGTCAGGTCCTCCAGGAGTCCATCCAAAGCAGAAGTGGATAGGATGATGAGGAAGTTTCTCTGGGCTTAAATTCAAATGGTGGTGTTATCAACTCTGTCTCCCATCAAATTCATGAGCCTCCAACCTACTTCTCATTAACTTATTTCTCCTTCTCTGATCCACCCAGAGAGAGAATTCTGAGAGTTGATTTGTCAAATCCAAAGACAACTAGGTTCACTGCCAATCTCCCAAGAGCAGTATGAGTCTTGGAGCCGACGCTTCAGTACCAGATCCGGGGGACCAGAGTCAACTCAGAAGTTGTTGGAGTGGTCCCTTCCCCTTGGCACTTCATGGCTTGGCAGCTCCATGTACTTAGGCTCCAGTGCAGCCAGCCACAGCTTCTTCCTGGCCTTTTGCCTTCAAGGTGGTGCAAAGGTCTTTCTCTCATCCAAGAAGGCAATCTATTGTTACTTCTAGAGATCCTACCCCTCTGCCACCATTGGGTCTTAGTTCAGAGCCTCATCAATCTATCCAGCAGAGACAGCTCATCCATTTGAGCATCCAGACAGCTCCTTTTCAGGAACTTACTCTGTCTTCCAACAACTCTCCATATCATCCACTGAGGACGTCCCCAGGAAGAGATTGTGCAAAAGGTGGCATATAGATTTCCCTCAGGAATCTCTCGCCCAAGACACTGACTTTGATAAAGGGGAGGGGTCCCCAAGGTCTCCACCAAAAGACATCTCCTTTGCAGACTTTCTAGAAATCATTAGCCAAAAGGGTGGATAGTCTTCCAGTCCCCTTCCCAAGAAGAATCAGTATTTCTGGAAGCCTTCAGGTCTGGCCCATCTGTGTCCTGGGTTACCCCTCCCAGCTAATGACCTTATAGATCTAGTGTCTTGTCAGGCATGGAAGGAACTGGGTACCAGAGAGCCCATTCCTCATAATCCCGACAAATTTCTTCTCCCTCCCGAAGACAGCCATTACTGGAGAAAGGGGGTGCCAGAAGATGCCATGGTTGTGGTGGCTTGGCAACTAAAAAGGACCGAGATTAGCAAAGTTTTTCTATCCATCTCCCTAATACAGAATCAAGGGCATGGGACAGATTTGGAAAGTGAGTTTATGACTCAGTGACCTTTACTGTATGGTTGCTGAATTATTTGACACACTTCACTAGACTGCAGAGAGACTTGGTTTGAGAATTTTCCAAATCTTTTCCCGGACCCATGTTGCTGGAGGAACATAAATAGTTATCTTCACAATTTGCCATCCTACAGCCTATGCAGCTAAAGGTATATCATGGGTGGCGGGTGCAGATATAGCCATTAGGAGACATGCCTGGATGCACTTATGTGACCTTGTGGAGCACTTCATCTTTTTTCATCAATGCTCCCTTTGATGGATCTTCCTCATCTGGCCCAACTGTTAAAGAGAAACTCTCCTGAAGTATTGTGGAATATTTTGAGGCAGTTTCAAGCCTTTTCAGGATACAAGATTAACGAAAATAAAACAAAGGCAATAGCTGTAAATTATGTACCCACACATAAACTGGTACAGTACTACCCATAATAAGATGAAGTACCTGGGAGTAAGGACTGAAAGGGATTCTATTATGGCAGCTAAGGATATGTGGGAAGAGGCTAAACAAAAGCTAGTACAAAAACTGAGAAATTGGAAGCTCTTTTCTATAGATATGGATAGCAAGATACAAGTAGTCAAAAATGTTTTTAGTCCCCTTAGTTTTATACACAGGTCAGGCATATTTTTATTGGAGAAATTGTGAATAGCAATTGATAGAACTGAAAGATTTTATCTGGGAGGGGAAGATGGCAAAAGTCAAGTGGGATAAGTGGATCCTTACAGTAGAGCATGGGATTAGCTGATTTGAAGGGGTATTTCACAGGTGCACATTTAAGGCTCCTACGCATAGCACAAACTGAAAGCTTCAACAAAAAGTTGAGATCTCTCATCAAATCCTCTAAAGCTAGCTATGAAAACAGAATTGCAGCAGATAGTAAAGAAAACCACAAGGCCTTCTATAGTTATGTAAAGAATCTCCATGGCAATATCCAGATTTGCTATGAGCTACTGCACAATGGTACCTCCTATACCAAGCCAACAGATATTGTCGGTATACTGGCCGATTCAGTGTCAATTTTATGCCCTCCCCGGACCAGTCACAATACCAGTAGATTGCCAGGCACCTAGTATTACTGCTGCACAGGTTAAAACAGCACTGTCCAAGGCCAAGAATACAGCTTATATGGGACCTGACAATATTCCTGGCTGTGTTCTACATGAACGACAGAGTAAACTGGCACCTCACCTGTGTGCCCTATTCAATCACAGCCTCACCTCATGCTTTGTCCCTACCAAATGGCACACTGCTACAGTCATCCCTCTCCACAAAAGAGGAGTGACTACAGACCCTGGGAACTAAAGCCCTGTTAGCCTGATGAGTCTGATATGCAAAGCTATGGAAGGCATCATCATGGACCTAATAGACAAGAATATAGGGAATCTCCAAACTCTGGATCGCACACAGTTTGGTTTTGTGAAGGGTACATCATGCCTGCTCAACTTGGTTGACTTCTTTGAGTCAGTCACCAGAGCTGTGGATGAAGACAAGTTGGTTCATACAACCTACCTTAATCTGGCCAAGGCCTTTGATACCATTCCCTACTCAGGAATCATAGAAAAACTCACTAAACTAGGCATCAACCCCTATATCACTAGGTGTGTTGCAAAGTGGCTCACAGGTAGACCCCACAGTCAGAAAGAAGCTGACTCCAAGTCAGACTGCCGACCAGTCACGAGTGAAGTCCCACAGGGTTTGGTCCTGGGTCCTCTCCTGTTTTGTATCTACTTCTCTGAAGTCCAGGCCAACACGAAGGGACTCTGGTTGACAAAGTTCGCAGACAATTGCAAGTTGGGAGCTATTATTAACTCCCCGAATGATGTAGACAGCCTACAGAAAGGCCTCACTGAGACCAACGACTGGTGTCAGAACCATGACCTTAAGCTCAATGCCAAAAAAATCTTTCATCATCCCCTTTGAGAAAAACCCGGTTCCCATGAATTACCACATCGATGGTAGTCCACTGAACACAGAAGGCGTTATAAGAGATCTGGGAACACAGGTTGACAGCAACCTCTCTTTTGACCACCACATTGCCACTGTGGTTAGAAAGTTCTTCTATGTGGCACATCTCAGTGCTAAGGGTTTTGTATCCAGGAAGAAAGAGGTCATTGTCTCCCTGTACTCTTCCCTCATTAGGCCAATCATTGAATACAATGCCCCATTTGGCATGTATCTCACTAAACACCTGCAACAACTGGAGAGGCTGCAGAAGTACCTCACAAAGAGGATCCTAGGCCTTAAACATTTGTCCTATATGGACAGACTAAAAAAACTCCAACTATTCTCTGTCTCATATCACCTACTTAGTGGCAATCTCTGTTTGACTTACAAAGCCATGTCTAACCCAGCTCTGTTAGAAATTCTGCATCTAAAGAAATCCCAATCCCTCCTCACCACACTCTCCAGAGACCTCAACCTTATTACCACAATCAACAGAACATGCTGGAGGGACAGGTTCATAACCCAGAGACTGCCCGTGCTGTGGAACAGACTTCCCATACATGCAAAGCAGAGCACCTCACTGGCTCTCTTCAACAGAAATCTTGATGAGTGGATGGGAAATAGAAAATTCACCCCAGGGATCACTCCAGTGGCTTTACTCAACAGAGGAATTTGGATCTAAGGTCGGGTGGCAGTTTGCCAGGGTAATCCTATGGGCTAGGCTTGTAAAGGCCCCAGGGCCATTAACCTGGTACACACCTGTGAACCTATGAACCTATATATCAAAGTGGAAAGGGATGATGACAAAACGGGGATAGCTCAAGAAACAGAGGGACTGGGATTTTGGATGCAGATCGTTAAGGAAAATTACAATACCCATACCAAATATTATATTCATAAAGTAGCAGAAAGTATTCTAAGAACTAAGCCAACATGGGAATGGAGAAAGGAGAATCTGCTGTTAGGGCTGACTGCAATTAGGGATACAGATACAGAGGGCTGAAAGTTACTGGAGAAAACTGGCAAGGGAACCAAGGTATTGACAGCAAATAATTAGAGAGAGAAAGGTAATAGAATGGAAAGAGGCCAAGAATTTATTTGGACTGCAGGCTAGAGATTGCCTTCCCTATCAAGGAGTGATACCAGAATATAGGTAAAGAGAAAGAAATATGGGGGGGTCTAAAGTGAAAGACCAGCACTGGTACTGTTTTTAGTAGAATAGAAACTGCAGTTAAAAAGGGATAATTTCTAGAGTATATAAAATATTGCATGATAAATATTAGAATCAATCAGATGAGGTTAGAAAGGATTGGGAAGACAGATTCAATAATCAATTCATAAAGAAACAATTGGGGATATATGTATGACTCTCAAATGTGCAATACAGTTTAGAAGATTTAGGACCTTTGCATGGAAGTGTTTACATAGGTAATTTTATACCCTAAGAAAAGTCCAAAGATTTTTTTCCTCAGGTAGATAGCAAATGTTGGAGGTGTGATGGGAAAGAAAAGAGGTAATTAGGAACATATTTTCTGGGAGTGTAATGAGCTGGCAGACTTTAAAAAATCCCTGCAGATTACTCTATCAGGCGTATTGGGTGAGCAAATTGGTATAGCTAAGAAAATGATTTTTTGAGCTATGATACAGAATTGGAATTGCCTACACATAGAAAGGCCTTGGTGAGTCTAATTATGGCGGCTGCCAAAAAAGCAATTACTAAAAAATGGAAAACAAAATCTAAACCAACTGTACTAGAAGTAGTGAATATAGTAACAGAGATAAAACAACTGGAAATGGGCTTGTTAGAAATGAGTAGGAGAAAATTACACAGAAAAAAGTCGGAATTTTGGGAACAACACTTGCAGAATAATGTTTTGGAGAAGGAATGAGATTTAAAAGAATGCAGGATTTGAATGAGCTATGTAATATTTGACTGACAATGACTGGATAGATTAAAAGTGATGTATAATGTTTGTAAGTAAAAAGACGTAAACATGGTTTGTTTTCATTTATATAAATGTATGATTGCCTGTGTCATAAGTGATAATTTAATAAAGCTGTTTCTTTAAAAAAAAAAAAGAAACTACTGTATAAGAGATCAACCTGCCAAACATTAGTGGGTGCATGTAACACAAAAGCTGAAAATAGACATTTAAAAAGCTGTCATATATAATAAGTAGGAACTGAGTCAGGTTGCAGAGCTGCTGCTGAAGGTTAACGTGGCGGCCCAGTCTATGCACACAGCAAGGTGTCCAACAGATTGAACTGTTGCTGACAAACTATGCAGTGGCAAATGAAAAGCATTTCCAGTCTGGACAGAATGTACTGTGAAGACCACTCCAACACACAAATATGTGTTTACATTACATACACACTCATCTGTGATTCCTAACAGCATTGCATTCAGCTTACCAGAGAGAAAATGGGCAGGGTTCTCCAATGGCCTGGACGTATAAGTGTGTTTGTACAACTTTGGTAAGACCAAGCAGTGTGTTAGAACCATACCAATCATCACTGACTTCCTCCAGAAGAAGAGCATTGACTCGAATCCCTGTGATTCAGACAAGATGGCAGCTGAGTTTATCCAGCAGTTTAACAGCCAGGCATTTTCCATGGGACAACATGTGGAATTCTCCTAGAAGCCATGGACCCTTACATCCTGAAAGGTGAGGCTGCCACTAGCAAACAGTGGAAGATCAAAAATAAACTAGTTGCTGGCAACAGCCAAGTGGCATTTAAAGATGTTGAAAGTTCTTTTCTGAATTGGATTGAGAAGGCTAAAACAAAGCAAGATCATCAGTCCATCATTAAACCTGACAGGAACTTTGAGAAGGTGAAGATTAGAGATCTTGACAAGGAATTGTTTGACATTTTTCAATGAGTACATGCCTTACATCTTTTCCCTCTAGATATTGTAGAGCAAATGGGTTGTAAACATGTGAAGGTTATCCTGTTGTATCGGCCTTCTAGCTGTGGTAAAACCTTGATGATTTGGCAGATTGGAAACATGCTCAGTGCGCAAGAACCAAAAGTGGTCAGTGGCCCTGAAATCCTTAACAAGTAGGTTGGTGAGTCTGAGGCCAACATCTGAAAACTGTTTGCTGATGCAGAAGAGGAGCAGAGGAGGCTTGGTGCAAACAGTAGATGTCATATCATAATATTTGATGAAACTGATGCTATCTGTAAGCAAAGAAGTATGGCAAGGTGTACTGGTGTCCATGATGCAGCCTTTAACCAGATGCTTTCCAACATTGATGGAGTCAGACAGCTCAGCAACATCCTGGTCATGGGAATGACCAACAGCCCAGACCTTACAGTTGAAGCTCTTTTGCATCCTTGAAGACTGGAAGTAAAAAATTGAAATAGGGCTTCTAGATGAAAAGGGGCATATTTAGATCTTCAATATCCACACAGCAAGGATGTGTGACAACAAACTACTGGCTGATGATGTCTGCATTGCTGAACTGGCTGTGAGACCAAAAACTGTAATGAGAACTACTCAGTCTACCGCCATGAATTGACATATCAAGGCAAGCAACAAAGTTGAAGTGGACATGGAAAAGGCAGAGCAGCTACAGATGACCAGAAGTGTCTTTGTGAGATCACTGGAAAATTATATCAAATTGGCATATGATACAAACTAGGAGGACTATTCTAGTTATATTATGAAAGGATTTATCAAGTGGGGGAGACTGTGACCCATATTTTAGAAGATGGAGGTGCTTTATCAGAAAAGAACAGTGATAGAACCCCCTTAGTCAATGCTGTCCTGGAAGGACTCCTCACAGTGGAAAGACTGTTTTGGCAGCCAAGATTGTAGAAGAGTCTTACTTCCCTTTTATGAAAATTTGCTCCCTTGACAAGATGATTTGTTTCTCAGAAACAGCCAAATCTCAAGTGATAAAAAAGATCTTTGACAATGTATAAAAGTTGCAGCTCAGCTGAGTGGTTGTAAATGATATTGAATGATTTATAGATTATGTTCATACAGGTATGCTGTGCTTAATGTCCAGGATAGGTTTTATCCCATAGAACGTTAAATGGTGTGGACGTTAAGTGAACACTTTATTCTTTACATCATGCTTTGCTTAACATCCTTCTGCACAATGTAAGAATAAAACAAGGCAGCATAACACAACCACATTATCACCAATAAAGTAAAAATATGCTGCAGAAGTAGAGTCAACAGGGTTCGTTCGTGCCAAAACTTTATTCAATGTAGACCAAATAAAAACACCTCCGGTTGAGCACTTTCATCCAGATAATACTGGACTTCATCAGAACAACATTGTACTCCATTAACCTCCTTAAATAGTAATTTAGGTGCCAAATCAACATTAACAAGGAATCATATCATTTAAAGATATACTCATTTCATTAATTAAAACACAACATAATATTCCCTTCCAGTCCTTGTTATCTTGAAGACTGTTGGTAAGCTCTGTGTGCAAAACATGTGCATAAATTTATAAAAAAAATGTGATTTCTTAAAAGATAATAAATATATATACTTATTAAATAACCTATCAAAAGTTAAAAATCTAAATACATACTTTGACATACATTTCCTGTAATGACTTATCACTATCTAAAAAATTATTATACTGAAACACTAAAACACTAAAACACTAAAAATCTAAGCCCTTAACTGTAACGTTTGCTTGATAGTAATATAATCGTTCAAGCCAGGTTCATTTGCTGCATCTGTTAAAAGCTGCCATTTTGTTTCCTTTTGCCCTAAAATTGCCTTAAAGGTTCCCCCGCTGGCTCCTATAATAACTTGTTCCAATATAGCAAATTTAAATATGTGTGTCTCCCCACATTTGTCTATATGTCTGTATGAGGCGTTATTAGTGTCCTTTCGCCTTATGCAGTAAAGATGATCATAGATTCTTTTTTTAAACTGTCTCTCTGTTTTCCCTATGTAGAAGCATGGACATATCATACACTTGGATAAATAAATAATGTATTTTGAATTGCAATTCCCATTCTGAAATATAATCTTAGATTTATTAACATTTTCTAATGTAACTCCTTCCACTTCCCATATGGAATTACATTGGCTGCAGCTTCCACTTTTTACTGTCTGCTTATTCCACTTTTTAATGCTCCTACACATATTGCCTCTTTCTAATATAGACTTCAGGTTACGTCCCATTTTATAAACAAAAGTGGGGTGATCTCCTACTACGTCACTCACTTGTTTATCTGTCTTAAACACGTTCCAATTTTTGATAAGAATTTTTTTAACATCACTGGCTTGGGAATTGTACTCCAATATACAAGTCCTTTTGGCATCTGCCCCCCCCCCCCCATTAGAGTGACTGTCCTTATTGATGTTGAAATTAAAATTGGTACCCAAAACTGGTGGGTATTTCGTACCCCATTCCCTTATTACATATTTACTAATGTCTTTCAACATCTCTTTGGGGTAACCTCTGGAACTAAAAAGGGACCTAATGAAATTTATCTCTTCTAACATTACATTATAACTGGATGTCATCTTTGCCGCCCTGATGCACTGCCCTTTAAATATATTTTTCAGGGTTTTCCTAGGATGATTACTAGTGAATTCCAAGTAACTATTGGAAAAGATATTCTTTCTATATATCCGTGAGGAAAAACTATTCAGTGTACTAAAAATGTAGGTATCTAAATATGCACTACCTGTAGTATTCCAAGAATGGGTGAATTTCAAAAAACTGCATGTGTTATTCAAATAAGCCACAAATTCATCAATTGTTTCACTTGGACCATCCCATAAAATGTAAATGTCATCCAAAAACCTATTGTAATGCTTAATATATTTAAAATATTCACACTGAAATAGGAAAGTGTTTTTCTAGTCTAACATAACCAGGTTGGCATAAATGGGAGCACAATCAGCCCCCATAGCCACACCCCTGGTTTGTCAATAGTAGTTTCCTTCAAAATAAATATAATTGTAATCAAGAACTATCGACATTAATTCTAAAATCAAACTAATCTGGCCCCATTCCATATCAGAATATTGCCTAATACTGTTGCTAAAGGCTTCCATCCCTGATGTTTTTGGGATGCTAGAAAACAAATCAATTACATCAATGGTGATATATGCTAATTCTTCCTTCCACAAATCTCGAATCAGTTTGCTTAAAAAAATCGGACGTAATGGTGGGTCCTTAACACTTTTATGGACTTTAGGAATTCCCACTATGGTGGCAATTATTGGATACTCCACTGTTAAGTAATTATGTAGGTCACTGGAAATTCTGTTATCTAATACTCCTCAATATACATATCAATTCACCTGTGTCCTATATTAATTTCGTTTATGGACACTGTCTCATAATTACCAGAATCATGTAAAATTTTAAACATTTTTATTGTTGTAATCCATATTGTCACAAAGCACAACACCCCCTCCCTTATCAGGCTTCATAATTCAGATGTTACAATTAGTTCTAATTTGTTCAAGAAAATAAATTTCCTCCTCAGTTAAATTATTGACTAATTTTCTGTGTCTCAATCCATCTTGTAGTTTGTAAATATCTTTTGTTACTAATTTCTCATATAAAACTACATTAGGATGGTTGGGTGGAATATATGTGCTTTTTTCTTCAAACTTCTGCCACAACTAATTGTAGTTTTGTTCTGGAATGTGAGAGCTAAATTAATCTTTCTCTGAAATAATTTAATTTCAGTTACGCAATCCACAACTCTAAATTTCATTTCGGGTATATATTTCATACATTTCGCGAACAATTTAAAGTGATTACTATTTAGTTGTAAACCAGTATAGTTGTAAATATTAAAATTATCCAAATTGAACACAATTCCATCAGTTGTATTAATTATAGAGTCATTCAAATGACTCTTTTGATCTAATGTCTCGTACCCCCTTTCCACTTGTAACCTACATTCCTTTTCTTCTCCCAAGGTTGACTGTACCAATTCCATCCTCTGTCTTTCTGCCATCCCATTTCAGAATTCCTTTGTTCCCAGTCCCTGTAAAAATGTGAACTCCTGCAATTCGTTTGTTTGTTATCATATCTGTTACCATTTACTCTGTCAATCCCTCCATCTTTATATCCCGTTTTCTCTCCTTCCTTCCACGGATACATTGTGTCATTTTTATAATGTTCCAAATCCCTTTAAATTTTTTTACACTTTTTAAAGTAAATGTCACCAGCTTTCTTATCCGCCATAGTATACTGTTTGGAATACAATTTATCCCGTTGAGGGAATAATAAGTCACTAACAATTTTGTTTAAAATCTCAACTTCATTCATTAAAATACATAACTTCTCATCATTTTTCTTTATGAGAAGCTTCATAAAATCAAAACCAAACTGGTTAAATAAATTATTAAATTCATTACATGTAACATCGTTCATCGTTACTCCCATGGGAGTTTTAAAAAATCTTAATCCCATAGGAACAATTTTACTATTCAGGCATTTATTTAAATACGCATTGTCAGTTTGCACACCTTTAATGGCACAAAGTTTTTTACCAAATGCATATATTAAGTCTTTCAAAGTTCCATTCAATGATGTCTCATTGTTATTTTTGTAATTCGTCTGTCCGTTAGTGCTATTAATGATAAAATTATATTTATCATAATTCTTTAAAAAAGTGTCTGAGTTATTCACGTTCTGTTTAGTTCCCACATAATTGTCTTGATTAGAACTAACACAAGCTTGGAAACTAGAATTGTGTCTCACAGTACCTGCATTAGAAGACTTAACCACATTAGCTTTATTAGTTATGGCCGAATAAGTTCTTCCAGCCATGTTCCTTTTTGGTTTAGCACCCATACGATGGTATTCATCATCCAAATCGTGCAGGGAAAAAAATCAAAAGTAAAATCTTTATCCAAGTTACTGGCTGCCGAAGCCTGAAGTCCCTAGCAATTCACCAGTTTGTTGGGTTACAGGTGAACCATTTCCTCCTAACTAGCCATTTGGTAGATCAAACTCCGTAACACTCCCATCTAAACAATTGCGTGGTGATATGTTACCACATTTTCCCATGAGTTCACGTTGGGTTAACAGCTCCACAAGATGACCCACTTCCCCCTTCAATGCTGTAACTTCTGATTGAAGTTTGTCCATTTCTTCCCATTGTATCGGGGAAGAGTGAGTAGATACTTTCTCTGTAGACTCCATAACGTCAACAGAAGAATAAAACAAGAAGAAGAATAAAAATCTCAAAATGCACGCACTCGAGGCCCTTCTCAGTATGGAGAACATCGATGTCTGTGCTGTAACTGAAACCTGGTTCAAGGCTCCTGAGAGCACCCCGGCACTATTAGGTTTTACCTCATATCATGCGTTCCGGCCCCAAAACCCGGACCACACCACAAAAGGAGGGGGTGTATCCATATTCATAAAGGATACCCACACCTCCAGGTTGGTGGCAATGCACGAAGCTTCGGAAACCATCCAGGTGCAACTAACCATAGGCAAAACTGCTCTACAAATTGTAGCATGCTACAGGCCACCCTGTCAAACTCAGAAACCCCACACAGCCTTGCTGAAGACACTGGAGGGTATAAATGTATCTCCAAACACCATCATATTGGGTGACTTCAACTACCCGAATATAGACTGGGAACATTACTCAAGCCCTAACTTTCTAGCCCAACGGTTCCTGGAGTTCATAAATTCAAATGCCATGGAACAGCTAGTCACTGTTCCCACGAGAGGAGAAAATATACTAGATCTCATTATCACAAACATGGGGACAAAATGCTCCACACCGGAAGTATATCCCTCATTGGTGAGATCTGATCATAAACTAATCTCACTGGAAATCCACATCCGCCCCACCTCAAACAAAAAGACCACAGTGAAGAACTTCTCTAAAGCAAACTTCACACTACTCAAGACTGGTGTGGTATCCTTCAAGGCCCCTGAGCCAGTGGAAACCACAACCCAAGCTGCGGAAGCCCTTACAAATGCCTTCTATGAACACCTCCAGGACTGCATGGATCAGGCAATCCCAAATAAAACCAAGACTCTTTCCACAAAGGGCAAACGTCCAGTCTGGTGGACCCCAGCCATTAACAAACTTTACAATAAGAGGAGAAAGCTATTACATGGTAGAACAAAATCCATAAAAGGGAAGTCACCCCTGATCATTATTAGTAAAAAAATACGAGCACTCATAAAATCAACTAAGGCCAATTTTGAGAGAAAAATTGCCATGGATTCAAAGGACAATCATAAGGCCTTTTTCAGCTATGTTAGGAACCTGGGTGGAAACTCCCAGATATGCTCAGAATTAGTCCAAAATGATACAAAAATCACTGAACCCACAGACGTTGCCAACATACTGGCAGACAGGTTCAGTGCAAACTTCACCCACCCCTAAAGGAGAGATAACTATCCCAGCAGAGTGTAGCCTCCCAGACATCTCAAATGCGCAGGTGAAAGCTGCTCTCTCTAAAGCTAAAAACACAGCATCAATGGGACTGGATGGTGTCCCCGGCTGTATGCTACACGAGCTAAATGAGGAATTAAACCCGCACATAAGGCAGCTGTTTAATCTCAGCCTTACCACAGGATACGTGCCCAAGGAGTGGCGTACGGCAACTGTGGTCCCACTCCACAAAGGCGGTGCCTCTACGGACCCTGGTAATTACCGCCCCATAAGCTTAACAAGTCTAGTCTGCAAAACTATGGAGAGAATCATAATGGAGATCATAAACAAAGATATAGGGGACTTGCAGACATTGGACCCGACCCAGTTTGGCTTCGTCAAGGGCAGATCATGCCTTTTGAACTTGGTCGACTTCTTCAAAACAGTCACCAAGGCCATTGATGAGGGAAAGGATAGTCCATACAGCCTACCTTGACCTTGCAAAGGCTTTTGACACAATACCCCACTCGGGTATTGTAGAAAAACTTACCAGCTTAAATGTAAACCCATATGTCACAAGATGGGTTGCAAACTGGCTTAAGGACAGAACCCACAGGGTTAGAGTTGCTGGCGCTATGTCAGACTCCAAGCCGGTCACAAGTGGTGTCCCACAGGGCTCGGTCCTTGGCCCCCTATTGTTCGGCATCTACTTCTCAGAAGTACAGGCCAACATGGGAGGACTTTGGCTGACAAAGTTTGCAGACGACTGCAAACTGGGCGCCATAGTGGAAAGTGCATCGGACACGGATATCCTTCAGAAGGGACTCACGGAAACTGATAGCTGGTGCCAGAGCCATGGCCTGAAGTTAAACACCAAAAAATGTATAGTCATACCCTTCGGGAAAAACAAGGTAACCCCAAGCTACCATATTGGTGGCAATCCACTAAGCACAGAAGAGGTTATCAGGGACCTGGGGACCCAGGTTGACAATGGCCTTTCTTTTGACACTCACGTTGCTAAAGTGGTTAGAAAGACCTTCTACATTGCCCACCTGATCATGAAGGGATTCACATCCAGATCTAGTGAGGTCATTGTTCCTCTGTGCTCTTCACTTATTAGACCAATGATCGAGTACAATGCCCCATTCGGGATGTATCTCACCCGACATCTGCAGCAATTGGAGAGACCCCAAAAGTTCCTCACCAAAAGGATAAAGGGACTCCAAAATCTGTCATATGCTGCCAGATTGAAGAAACTCCAGCTCTATTCAGTCGCATACCGTCTGCTCAGAGGTGACATGTGCCTGACATACAAGGCCATGTCCAACCTGGAATTAATGGACATGCTCCACCTCAAAAAATCCAAATCCACCAAAACCACTAGAGCAAGCAACTTAAACCTTAGCACGGATATAAATAGGATGTGCTAGAGGGATAGATTTATCACTCAGAGACTCCCTATGCTGTGGAATAAAATCCCGGTCCATGTGAGGCAGAGCACCTCGCTGGCTCTGTTCAAGAGAAATCTTGACCTGTGGATGGGAGATCGTAGGTTTACCCTGGGAATCATCTCTGTGTCACTACTGGACAGAGGCACAACAAACTAATGGGCACAGTATTTTTTCATATAAGGTGTGGCGTAAGCCACAAAACTTTGGGCTAGGCTTATAAATGCCTTAGGGCAGATATCCTAGTATAAACCTATGAACCTATGAAAACTTCTGCACAATGTCCAACCATATTTACATACACTTAGAACAGTATGGACAGAAATGTGGTCAGATGTTGTGTGGAAGGATGTTAAATGGTGCACATTTTTATTGGTCCTAGATTCCCTAATGTAGTGCCTCAGGCTCTCCTAGTTCTACTGAAGAAGGTGACTCCTCAGGGAGTAATAATTGAGACCGCTAGCTGTAAGGATGTCTTACAATCGATGGAAATGCTAGATGCCTTCAGCACCACCTTCCACATTCCCAACATTAGCACTGGAGACCAGCTTATTGATGATTTGGACATGCTGAAAAGTTTCAAGGACAGTGAGCAAGTGCAATTACAAAACAGGTCAAAAAGAAGGAGGTCTGGATTGGAATCAAGAAACTGCTAATGCTTTCTGAGATGTCACTACAGCTGGACCCTGAATATTATGTGAGGAAATTTCTAACTCTTCTGAAGGAAGAATGAGCTGACCACCATGAGTATGACTGAAGATGAACAGTTTGTAGTAACCACAGGCTCTAGAAAAGTGACTAATAGAAGCCTCAAGACTGGAATCTGTTTCCATTTTATTCAGCATAATCAACTGGTAAATAAATAAAATAACTCGTAAAAAATCAACTTCTTATCATAATGGCTGCATTGAGCATATTAATCTGATATCTTATTTGTCCATTCCTCAACTGATGGGTCTGAGGTCTGACCTCAGATCTCTCTCAGCCATTAGATAGAATTTAGGCTCCATAGCTTGAGCTACTCCCCTTACCCATAATCCCCTGTACACTTTAAGTTACCCCAGATCTCATTTGTAAAACTAAACAAGGATATACATTTTGAGCCTCAAGAGCAGGAGCACACTCAAGCAAAACTTAGCAGTCTGTGGCTACCACTCCACCCATACAGTATAAGAAGGAATCAGTACTGCAAAACTAAACAAGTATATACATTCTGAGCCTCAAGAGCAGGAGCACACTCAAGCAAATCTGCAGTCTGTGGCTACCTCTCCACCCATACAGTATAAGAAGGAATCAGTACTGCAAAACTAAACAAGGATATACATTTTGAGCCTCAAGAGCAGGAGCACACTCAAGCAAATCTGCAGTCTGCGGCTACCACTGCACCCATGCAGTTTAAGAAGGAATCAGTACTGCAAAACTAAACAAGGATATACATTTTGAGCCTCAAGGGCAGGGTCAATCCAGCCAGGCATTCTACTTGTATGTTTTATGAGAGTGAAGCTATTACATTACCAGTTTTTCTTAGTAGTTCTCAGCGTGCTAATAAAACTGACTGCTGTAGCCTTGTGTCCCCCCTCCCGATAGTGCAGTAATCCTAACTGTCCAATAGACAGTATACATTTAATTCAGATCCCTGTGACTAAATTAACCATCAAGCAGCCATCTCAGTGCTTTCTGTCTTAGTTTGTATCACTTGGAGGCCCACCTGTTTATTTGCATCTCTATACATTCCCCTTCATTGCTAATGCATCTCCCTACTCTAATCTGTGCACAAACTGGTTACTAATCAGCAAGTCAATGTGAAGACACACTCACAACCTTAATAAACTTTGCTGTCTCTTCTCTCCTTCACTTTACAGGTAGTTTGAATTATTACTTAACCCCTCTGAGGCCTTCACTGATATCCACTGATTGCCTGTCTGGTTTCTTTGCATTCCACCTGGTTTACACCCCTTGTGCTATCTCCCTCCCCCAATACTAAGTCTATATTAGAATCCTGCTGAGCATGGAGCCATCTTTAAATTTCTAGTCTCCCACCAGGACACAGGTACTCTACAGCAATTGCATTCTGCTTGTTGGTAAGCCATTAGACCTCAGGAATTTTTTTAAAGTGTTCAGATTTGTAAAGTAAAACGTACTTCTTACTCTTGTCTTGGTGGGGTCTGCCCCGCTCCATTCGCCCTCGCTAACACTCGGGCTCTCTCCACTTGGGCTCTCTCTGCTCCCCTGCCCTGCCCACTATTCTCTCCCACCCCCACTACCTCTACATTTATAGTAATCACAGCCACACCCATAGCTCACCCTCACATCACCTCCACCAATCACAGCTCCTCAAGTCATATCACATTATACCACACCAAATCGCTCCACACAAAATACTCCTAATCACTCTCATTCCCACTAGGCATTTTTTACATCACCCACACTACTTACCCATCCACATATAGTGCAACCCTATAATTCCTATTCAGACCCCCCACCTAGAACCAACTTAAACTTTATAACCATGACTATCGCACAACTAAGTCTAGTCTGTCTTCTCATAATTCTTTGTAACACCACAAGTTATCACTCTAACAATATCCCTAAACTTAGTAGCACAACACTACATTATGGACTCTCATATACAGACACCACACATTATAATACTATCTGCCCACAATTGTTCAAGAACTACATAACGGACCAATTCAGAACTAAACACATATGCTCTCATTCCTACTCCAAAAAAACACAATACTTTCTCACACTCCTCACCAAACTCCAGCATCTGTATCACCATTTTAACACCAGGCTCACCATAAGTGGGGATATCCACCCCAAATCCATCCTGTCCAACACAAACTGCTCCAACACAAATGTCAGAACATAACACCCCCACTATCTTCATCCTTGGGCAAATCAACAACAGCAGCAAAATCAACCATCTTTTAATGCTAAATATTAACATTAAAGGTATCAAAAATAAAATACCTAAACTCCAGGCCACAATAGCACACTACTCCCCAGACATAGTTACTTTAACAGAAACCTGGCTAAATAAAAACATGGCTAACTCAGAAGTTCTCCCTACTGGCTACAGTATCATTAGACAAGTCAGACCACTTCATAAAGGGGGTGGAACTGCATTACTGTACAAGTCCAACTGAACTGTATGTCAATTACCAAACTCCTACTCCCCCAATAATTGGGACATACTTATCTCACAACTTCAACTTCACCCTAAAAAGGTCATCACCAGAACTGTGATCTATATTCCACCTGGTAATACACCTGCTAGCCTTGAAGACTTCTTATCCTGGTGATGTTCTTCGTGTTTCACTGTTGCAGTCATTATAGTCGGCCTGAATTCCAAAGTCTTGGATCCTGTGTCGGTTGCTGTCCCTCTTCAATGATGTCAGGTCGTCAGGGGTATAAAACATGCAGCCAACACCATTTTCTTTAGTCTTTCTTGCTGCACGGTGCCCAAAGCAGAAGCATTTCGCAAGTGTCGGTCGGCCGACTACTGAAATATTCGGGTTTGAGTTTCAGAACCGAAGTCTTCACTAAAGCTAAGTACCCCGTTGGGGAAACTTTTTTTCTTGCTTTTTACTGATGTCAGAAAAGGTTAATAATTGTATTACTTGTGGGAAGCAAATACCTCATAAGGATTTTCATTTATACTGTATTCCTTGCCCAGGCCCTGATCACAACGTGCCTGGCTGTCTGTTTTGTGCTAGATTTAACCAATGCACTATTAAGCGTTGGTGTATTTTTGCATCAGATATTTTGGAAACAGATTTAACTACTCAGAAATGTCATCGGATAGCAATCCGACTACCAGAGTACATAAAAAACGCAAAGAAAATGACAGAGAAAGGCAGTCGAGACCCAAAACCGACGACGAAGCTTCTCCTAAGCCAGTCACCGGTACTCAGTGAGGCGCTTTCGCAGCCCCTGATATCTGCTACCTTCGAGTCGCAGGCCTCTACTGACACCCATGTGGGGTCCGGCATGCCGCAAGATTTCCAAGGTATTGGACTGATGGATGTATCGCCCTCGGATGTGTCCAGAGCCGCTGAGCAGGCACCGGCTTCAGAGGGAGTATTCAGACCTCAACATTTGTATATCAAACCGACTACAGCTGCAAAATCAAAGACAAAAGCAACTTCTAAAACTAAAAAAATGATGCCTGAGCCACGTACACAGGCCTCTATGCCTATAAAACAGATGATCAAAATGGCTGAAGACCTTATTACCTTGATCAGGGGTACCCATCCCCCTCCAGATAAGAGGCCTAGGCAAAACACTGATTATGAATCTTCAGATCAGGTTTCTATTTCTTCTGATTCCTCTTCTGATCAGGAATTATCTTTACCTCCCTATGAGGATTCTGATGCTGAGGAGTGTATTCCATCTGCATCTCTTCCTGAGGATTATTCATTTGGAGAAACTTTGCATACTTTGAGGGAGCATTTTCACTAGGAGAGCCAAGACTTCTCAGAATCAAAAAAGAGGCTCAGGGATTTCCTTCTTCTCCCTCAGCAAAAGCTTTTAGCCATTCCCCCTGTTTTAGACATTGTGGATGATGTGTTTTCGGAGTCAAGCCTGACCCCTGACTCCTTACCTCCGGCTCCCAATAAGCCTGGCAGATATTACAGGGTCCCTGACTCACATAAATTTTTATTTAGAAACCCTGCTGCTAATCCTGAAACTATTTCATAGGGTCCAAAGGGAGTTAAGGCCTCAACAGCAAAAAATCCTACCCTCTCTGACAGAGATTCAAGGGCACTGGACAGATGGGGAAAAAAGGTTTATACATCTGCAACCTTCGCAATCAGGGCTTTAAACTGTCAATTTCATATGCTTAAGTACCAACAACATGTTATGGGATTGCTGAAACAGAAAATTATGTTGATTTCAGAATGTGCAGAAAATAAAGAATTGCAGGAATTATTGCATGCAGCTGAACAAGTTGGAAAACATACTTTGCAATCTGGTTTTGATTCTTTAAAGGCCTCCTGCAAGGCCGCAGTTACTGGATCTGTGATTAGGAGGCATGCCTGGTTAAAGGAACAAAATTTGCCTGATCATGTTAAAGCTAAATTGCTAGATGCACCTTTACAGCATGACTCTCTGTTTGGTATTAAGGCAGAAGAGGTTTTAAAGAAAATGGAAGACAAAGCTAAGTCTATGCAAACTGTTAAAGACTTCTTACAAGTGCAGCCACCAAGATTCAGTAGACACTGGCCTGCAAAAAATTGGTCCTTTCCTGTGTCAGACAGAAATCAAAGGGGCAAATCCAGACACCCTAAGGGTTCCAGATACCAGGCGCAAGACTCATACAGGTCAAAGCAATGGGGCACATCCACCTACAAATCTGGAGGAGATAAAGCGCAAACCTACAGAAAGCAATCCCAATGACTTCCGTCTGCCTACACCAAGCACTTATCTTTTGGCAGCACCCATAGGGGGAAAATTAGCACTTTTTGCTCAAAATTGGCAGTTAATAACCCAGGACAAGTGGGTACTAAACATCGTATCACAGGGATACAAATTCCATTTCCATACTCTGCCAATGGCAAATGATTGGCCAAATCTGCCAAAAAAATCAATGGGCAGAGGCACAGAAACATGTTACGTCCCTCATGGATATGGGGGCCATTCAGACAGTACCAGAACAGGAAAAAGGACAAGGTTTTTTACTCGAGACTGTTGTTGGTGCCCAGAAAGGACAAGGCCTGGCGGCCAATACTGGATTTATCAATTTTGAACACATACATGGACATTCCAAATTTCAAAATGCTGACTTTGCAGCAGCTTTTGCCCATGCTGGGCAAAAAAGCTTGGCTGGTGACTTTAGACCTAAAAGAGGCATACCTGCATGTCCCAATAAGACAGTCATGCAGAAGATACCTCAGATTCAAGGCTGGCTTAATGCATTACCAATTCTCTGCATTGCCCTTTGGCTTATCCACTGCGCCCAGGGTCTTTACAAAGTGCCTGGCACCAGTAATTGCATTTTGCAGACAAAGAAGTATACAAATATATCCTTACTTGGACTGTCTCATTCAAGCAGAGAACAAGGACACTGTTCTTCGACACCTGGCATTTGTGAAAAGGCTTCTAAGATGCCTAGGGTACACGATAAACAAAAATAAATCACAACTGGTACCCTCTCAAAAGATAACATTCCTGGGTGCAAGCTTGAATACAACTGCCCAGATAGCTTGCCTCACGCTAGACAAACAAAGGCAACTGACTGCCTACTTCAAACTGATGGCAACAAAAACCCAGTCTTCTGCAAGACAAATTCTGCAGGCTCTGGGCTTCATGGCATCCTGCATCCTGCTAATTCCATATGCAAGACTGCATATGAGGAAACGTCAATGGTACCTAAAAAGTTTATGGAGTCAACATTCACACAGTCTGGAAACAATGATCCCTCTCATTCCCTGTCTGCAACAGGAGTTTCTATGGTGGGCAAGGGCCTGTCACCAAAACATGGGACGGCTCTTCACTCTACCTTCTGCCAGCCAAACCTTAACAACAGACAAATCAGATTATGCCTGGGGGGGCCCACATGGCAGGAAGATGCATTCAGGGCATATGGGCACCAAGGCAAATGCATCTACATATCAACCAGAAAGAAATGCCCTAACAGCCTTCAAGGACTTACTTCATCCAGGACAACTACTGATAAAGACGGACAACACCACAGTCATGTGGTATATAAACAAGCAAGGGGGCACACACTCATACCCCCTTTGCAGATTAGCCATGGCACTGTGGGACACAGCTTTGACCTACCAAATACATCTTCAAGCTCAATTCCTGCCAGGAAAACAAAACACTCTGGCAGACAATTTAAGCAGAAACCTTATGGATCCTCATGAGTGGAAACTAAATACACAAGTCTTCAGCATGATAACAGGGAAATGGGGGAACCCAGACATAGATCTATTTGCCTCTCCTCAAAATTATCAATTGAAAAGATTCTGTACAAGGTCTTATCACAGACAAGCATGGAAAGTGGACACCCTATCCTTCAGTCAGAAAAAAAACTATCAGTTTACGCCTTTCCTCCTCTGCCTCTTCCTTACCCAAGGTCCTCCTAAAAGTCAGACAAGAGAAGCCAAAGATGATATTAATTGCCCCAGACTGGCCCCGCCAATACTGGTACCCAATCCTAAGGAACTTGTCTCATTACCCAGCTTGGACCTTGCCTCAAAGACCACAACTACTGTCCCAGCAAAACAATCAGATCCTGCACAATCAACTACAGACTCTGAACCTGGCAGCATGGCTAATCATGTAATCATACAAATGACATCTCTCAGTAAAGCTGTGATGGATGTCATTTTGGAAGCCAGAAGGCCTAGTACTAGAAAATCTTATGCCGACAAATGGAAGAGATTCTGTGCTTGGAATCAAGCACAAGGAACTGATAGAGCAGAACCACATATTCCTCAGATATTTAAATACTTAACTGAGATGCTTGACAAAGGCCTATCTTTCTCATCAATCAAAATCCATGCCTCTGCCATTTTGGCTCATTACAATACAGAGCCACCAATCTTTTCTCATCCTTTACTAAAGCAGTATCTTAGAGGAGCCAAAAATTTAAGGCCCCCTAGAAGATCACCACTACCTGCATGGGACCTCAATTATGTGTTGGAAAAGCTCACCCTGCCTCCATTTGAACCAGCTACTACCGCTGACATAAAGTTCTTATCATGGAAGACAGCTCTGCTACTAGCAATTACTTCAGCAAGAAGAGTTTCAGAGCGGCCCTCATGGTTGTAGAGCCTTTTATCATATTTCACCCAGACAGGGTGTCTCTGAGGACAAATCCTACTTTTATGCCTAAGATAGTTTCCAGTGTGGCTCTTAACCAAACAATTCATCTGCCAACTTTTTATCCAAATCCGCAGAACAAAGATGGGAGAGAATTCTGCATTCCTTGGATGTACACAGACAGCTAAGATTCTACTTGAGCAGGACTAAAGCTCTAAGAAAAACTGAGTAATTACTACTGTTGTATGCTGCAGGATCAGAAGGAAAGGCTATTTCAAAGCAGACAATTTCAAAGTGGATAAGCCACTGCATCCATTTCTGCTACTTACCCCATGGAAAACCTGTGCCCAAGGGCATTAGGTCTCATTCCACCAGAGCTGCAGCTGCTTCAGCAGCCTTTCTCAGAGGAGTACCAACCAAAGACATTCCAGAGGCTGCTACTTGGAGTTCTGTTCACACCTTTACAAAGCATTACCATTTGCCTCTCTATTCTAAGTCCAGGGCAGGCTTTGCCACTGCAGTGCTGTAGGGCCTTATAGCCGCACCTAATGCTGTTTAGCTCCGGCCTCCCAACCATAGCTTTGGGATTCTACCTAAATGTAATGACTGCAACAGTGAAACACGAAGAACATAGTACAGTTGTGTACACTTACCATAAATGTAGATGTTCGAGTGTATTCACTGTTGCAGTCCAGGTTACCCTCTCGCCATCCCCCTGTCATTCTAAAGTTTATCTTTCCTTCTCTATCTTTTACACCCTATGTGGTGTATTTGCTTGTAGATGAAGATAAAGTTTATATTGATGCATGTATATTTATATTAATATATATAATATTGCTACCTTTTTGGGGGCACCTGACATCGGGGTCAAGAAAAACTAAAGAAAATGGAGTCGGCTGCATGTTTTATACCCCTGACGACCTGACGTCATGGAAGAGGAGACAGCAACCGATGCAGGACCCAAGACTTTGGAATTCAGGCTGACTGAGGGCAAACTGCCAGCAGATTACCCAAATGTAATGACTGCAACAGTGAATACACTCGAACATCTACATTTATGGTAAGTGTACACAACTGTACTTTCTTCCACATACTCACAAGAAACCCTTATTCTGGGGGACTTCAACCTAGATTGGTTCACCTGTATATCAGAACCACCAAATAATCTAATAAATCTCCATGGCTACCAGCAGCTAGTCCAAATTCCAACTAGATGTGATAAAAAATCTAAAAGGGAATCCATCCTTGACTGGATCCTAACTAACCACCCCACATTGTACCTCCACGCAGGCAGTCTCCCAGACACCTTAAGTGACCACAACATAATATACTTTATACGTAGTAGAACAAACATATGCAAAACCACTAACTATATATCCACTAGAAACACACAAAAAAATTCTCTCCTGAGGTCCTCAACACTTTATTCTGTAACTGTGACTGCCCCCCCCTAAAAACCCTCCCACTTGACCAGGCTGTAGCATATTTCAACAAAACATTTCTACAGCACCTAGATACTGTTGCTGCATTGTGCAAAATCAAAGTTAGAACCTCTACAAACCCCTGGTCAATAAAGAAACCAAACAAATCCTAAAGTCCGGAGACACTGCCTGGCTTTACTATTAAAAAAGAATAGAAACACAAAGCCTAACTAAGTACCAAGAACTGCGCAAATGTGCAAAAAAATGCATTAGGCTGGACAAAAAATCCTACTACACAACATTACAAACTAAATACCAACACAACCTCCACAAATGTTGGAGAAATGTAAACCAGTTACTAAAATCCACCCAAAAGGCTACCTCCAACCAACCACCCTTGACACTAAAGTTCCCATCGAAACACAATTCAACTTCCACTTTGTGAACTCAATTCTATCCTTAGTATCACAGGGTAGTTCCTTCCTCACTATCCCTTCAACACAAATAACACTAATACAAGCTTTACCCTCAAAACAGTTTCCACGACTTCAATCAAAAGCATGCTCTCCAAACTAAAAACCTCATCAACAGCAGCCACCCTACTCCCCAGCTATTTCTTGAAAGTCACAACAGATGCTATTGCTGTCCCAATCTCCACTCTCATAAACAGATCAATTGTTGAAAACTATGTGCCCAAACTCTGGAAAATATCCTATGTTACACCCATACAATAAAGGCGGGACCTCCACTGAACTTAATAACTACAGACCCATTGTTTTACTCTCCCCCCTGGCCAAAATCCTAGAAAAATGCATCCATACCCAGATGCTAAAATATCTCCTAGACAGCAACATCCTGTCACCTACTCAGCATGGTTTCATACCTGCCCATAGTACCACTACAACCTTCTTCTGCTTCACAGACACAGTAAACCGTCTCAAAAATGAAGGCCTGCAGGTGTCAACTCTTTTTTTTGGATATGTCCAAAGCATTTGACACAGTCTCACACCAAATTCTGCTAAACAAACTAAACCAATATCATCTATCAAATTCTACTCTTATCTGATTCCATAGCTACTTAACTGACAGGTACAAAGCTGTGAAATGGGAAAAATTCTCTCTCTCCTCAGCTGCCCATAACTATAGGAGTCCCACAGGGTTCTATCTTAGGACCACTACTATTCACAATCTTCACAAATGACTTCCATACCTCCACGTAGCATGCATCTATCATTCAGTATGCAGATGACACTACCTTAATCTGTGCTGCACAAAACATTCCCACCATCCTGCAAACAACTCAACTAGCATTCTCTGACGTTGAAAACTACCTTACCAAAGTCCAACTTATCCTCAATCCAAAGAAAACTCAGCTTATGATTATAACCAGTTCTAACAAAAACACTGATAACAGTCAATTCACTATCTACTCCACAAATGCTACTCCAGTCGCTCCAGTGGCACAGGCTAAGCTATTGGGAATAACCATAGACTCTCACCTAAAATTTGATAGTCATCTCAACTTAACTATTAAAAAAGTACATGCCAAACTGGGATCACTCTACCATATCAAACCATTTCTTACCAACAACACAAGATCAGCCATTGCTCGCTCCCAGCTTCTATCCACCCTACTCTATGCATCTCCCATTCTGACTAATCTCAACAAAACTGAACTAAGCAAAATGGAAGCCTGCTGTAACAGAATTGCCCGCTTTGCTGCAAATTGCTCATATAGAACTCATCACTGTACTGCTTTGAGACAGCTCCACTGGCTTGAACTGCCCAACCTCCTAACCTACAATCAGCTCTGCCTCTGTCATTCGATCTATTACCTCCCCGATGCAGGAGTGGCCCTAGGTCAACTGGTGCCCTAGGCAAAAGGGCTCCTCGGTGCCCCCAACACATTACCTGGTACCCCCATTGTGGTCTACCTACACCAAATAAATACTGGAAAAGCACCCCTGCTAGACCGGCGCCCTAGGCAGCTGCCTAGTTGGCCTATGTCTAAGGCCGGCCATACCAATAGGTGTCCTGCCCTCAAAAATCTAGTACAACATCACTCAGCCAAAAGGCCTCTTAGATCATCAAGAAAACTACTACTAGAAGTCTCCAACAGCTACAATAGCTTTGGAGATGCACTGTATACTAGTTCAGTTGCTATAAAATGGAACACTGTCCTCACTAGCATTCAAAACACATCATCCAAAGCCTCCTTTAAAGACCTCATCAGGCAACATCTCAAGCAAAGTTGGCAGTGCCATGATTGCTCCCCAGGCTAGTGAAAGCGGATAAGGTACACATACTAAACCTAGAGTACTTGATAATAGTTTTCAATCTTACTCACAAACACTGGCTAATCTACAATGTATGTACTGTACATGTGTACTATGTATGTATTCTACCTATGTTCCAAATTTCAGCTGTACACCACAGATCTATTAATTACCTTTATTTTTAAATTAATATTTTTTGTTTGTTCTCTCCACTGTAACTGTTGATGTGCTGCATACCACTGTAAAAACATGTCTTTTGTAATTTGTGTGTATACTGATCATGTCTAAATAACTAAATGTATCTGTAATTTTTCTATGTGGAGCTTTTCTCCGTGGGCCTCTGCTGAAAAAGGGCCTTTTCGGCTGAGTCAGACACCCCCAGTTAACAAATGTAAAATAAAATAAAAATAAAATAAAATAAATAAAATTTGCCACTTCAGCAATAAGATGTGGTCATCTGTCATTCAGAGGCATACTGAAACTTTTGAAACAGAAAGGAAGTTGATCTTGTGACACCCCCCCCCCCTTCCCAAGAGGAGTCAGTGTGCCTTGAGGCATTTGGACTAGCTCATGAGATGGTGGAACTCATCTCCTGCCAGTTTTGGAAGGATCCGGATGTCACTGGGGCCCATCCCTAAATGCCCGGCAAAGTATTTTGTTGCACCAAAAGATAGGGTTCATTGCAGCAAAGGTCCAGATGTGGATGCTGTGGTGTTTACAGTAGCCACTAGAAAAGAGCTAGTGGAACAGAGCTGTACTGTCTATCCTCCTAATAGGAAATATGGGCATTGGACAGATTTGGGGAGTGTATTTACATGTCAGGGGCAGTTGCCCTCAGGTCTCTGAATAACTTGATACGTTATGAGATTTCAGAGGGAATTAATCAAACAGTTCTTCAATATCCCCTCTGGGTCCATGTCTGCAGAGGATAAGAAAACAGTTTCTTTGCAGCTGGCCACCCCCCAGTCCTTTTCCAGCTTCCATGAGAGTGATCTCTCATGCCTGAGAGGGAGCTGCCAAATTGGTAGGTTTAGAGTTAACCATTAGAAGGCAAGCCTTGATGCACATCTGTGACTTTGTGGAGCCCTACAAGTTTTCATTTATCAATGTCTCCTTTAATGGATTTACCTTATTTGGTCCTAAGGCAAAAGAAACCATCTCTAGGAATGAGCAAGATGGGAAGACCATTTCTGCCATGGGAATCTGTTTTTCTGCCTATCAGAGGGCTTTTTCCCAAAACCAGGGATGTGGGTTCAGAAAGTTGCAAGGTTCTTCCCAAGACTCCTATGGAGAAAGATCCCCTCATGGCAGGGGTGGAATTCTAATGGGAGATGCCATTCTTGTCACAGAGGTGGCCTGCAACACCAGGAATTCAGATGCTCTTTCTCGGAGAAACCCTATCAGCATCCCAGAAGGGTTACCCAACTGTGCACTCTGGAAGCAGTCGGGGGACACCTATCCCTCCACCAACAAGCCTAGATAGGCATTACCAAAGATTCTTGGGTGCCAAATATTATATCCAGAAGTTATTATATAGAATATTTCCATTTTCCTCCAAAATGCAACAAAAGAATTCCTGACATTCCATCAGTCAGAGGAAAGTTGCAGCTACAGAAATACAAAAGCTGTTGAATAACATTCCCACCAGACCAGCAAGGATTTGGCACTTACTACAGATTCTTTTTAGTGCCAGAAAAAAAAAACAACTGTGCACTCTGGAAGCAGTTGGGGACACCTATCCCTGCATCCACAAGCCTAGATAGGCATTACCAAAGATTCTTGGGTGCCAAATATTATATCCAGAAGTTATTATATAGAATTTTCCATTTTCTTCCAAAATGCAAAAAAAAATAAAAAATTATTCCTGATATTACACCAGCCATTGGGGAAAGTTGCAGCTACAGAACTACAAAAGCTGCTGAAAAACCTTCCCACCAGACCAGCAAGGATCTTGCACTTACTTGAGATTCTTTTTACTGCCAGAAAAGACCAGCGACCTAAGACCAATTTTTGATCTTGGCAATCTAAATCAGTTTGTGAAACACTCAAAGTTCCAGATGGTCATGGTTCAATCCATCCTACCTCTTTAAAGAATGACGATTGGATGTGCTCTGTAGATCTTCAGGATGCATACTATCATATTAAAATATGCAGACACTCCAGGAGATACCTACACTTTTGGCTTGGAGCCATTCACTACCAGTTCAGAGCCCTGTCCTGTGGTCTCACTACAGCCCCCAGGGTGTTCACCAAATTTATCGCCGTGGTTGCATCTCACCTAAGACTGCAAAAATTCTGGGTGTTTCATATCTAGATGACAGGTTCTGTCTGCTTCCACCAAGCCTTTACTGATTCAACCCAGGGATTACTTGCTCCATCTCTGTTCCCAGCTGGGTATTACTCTAAACCTCTCCAAGTCTCAACTTTACCCAACACAAATTCTAGAGTTTATCGGAGCCCTTTTTTGATGCCAACTCACAAGTGGCAAGCCTGCCTCAGATAAGATTGGAGACCTTAAGGAAGCAGGCTTTATACAGACTTATTTTTCATTCACCTCCAGCAAAGATAATTCTCCACTGACTAGGTTCAATGACAGATTCCATAGTACTAGTCCCCTTGTTGCACTTCCACATGAGAGTACTATGGTAGACTCTAGAGGTACAGTGATCAATGAGACATTGGCCAGTGACAACTCCCATTTACATCACAAGTGCTTTCAGACAACACATAGCATGGTGGATTCATGTTGTGGAAGTTTCACAGGATTGCTGTTTCATTCTTCCCTCTTCCAAGGCCACAGTGAGTACAGATGCCTCCCTACTGGGATGGGTGGGGGGCATTACTTGGAAAGGACAGTCCAAGGCATGTGGTCCCAGACATAGGACAGTCATATCAATGTCCTAGAAATGAGAGCAGTCCTATATGTGTTGCAGGCATTTCAAGATGGTCTCCCTCTAGGAATGGTTACAATTTATACAGTCAATATGTTGGTAGTCTGGTACATCAAAAAACAAGGGGAAACCAGATCTTACCCACTTTGCAAGGAGGCACTGAGAGTTTGCCAATGGGTGATCTCTCCTGACTGCTTTCTCCCGGCAATACACATTCCATGGAAACCCAACATGCTAGCAGATAAACTAAGCAGGTACATTCTATTCCCTCATTAGTAGTCTCTTAATCAGTCAGTGGTGGACATGAGATTTCTTCGATGGGGTCAACCATGCAATGATCTCTTTGCTTCTCCCCTCAATGCCAACTGCAACAGGTAGTTTTGCTGTGATTCCTCCCCGGTGGGGGAGTCACCAAGAGAAGGTTTAGTCCATGATTGGCCCTCTTGTTTATTATATGCCTTTCCTCCCACTCCTCTCATCCCCAACTTTATTCAGGAAGCATTCAAGTGGAAGATCAAGGTGATTCTCATTGCTGCATTCTGGCCTCACTAAGTGTGGTTCTCCCTTCCTATGGATTCACCTACTTCACCTTCCATGTGTGCTGGATCCTGTTCAGGACATTTTGTCTCATCCATCCATGCTGCCTCACCAGACATGCTATCTCTCAAATTAACTGCATGGTTTCTCCACTTCCAGTGATGGCTAGAAGTTCCAGACCCATTCCTCCCCTGTTCTACACATTCTAATATCTTCCCAAAAAGCCTCTACCAGGAAACCTTATAAAAGTAAATGGAAAAGATTCTCTGTTTTCCCCATGAAGAGACATGTAACCCCTTTTCCACACCAGTTCTTGCTTTTCTTGATTTACTAGCCTCCATTTTCAATGATGGAGCTAGTTATTTGACTGTCAAGATACAATTGAATGCCATGTCTTATTTTTATGTGGATGTAGATCATTCATCTGTAGCTTCCTTAATATTGTGCAAAGCATTTCTGAAGGGTGCCTTGCTTCTTCAGCTGTCAGTTAAGGATCTTGTCCCTCCATGGGACCTTACACTAATTCTACAGGCCCTTACTCAGCCCCCACTTTAAGCCCCCAGCAAGGGCAGAGTTGAAATATTTGTCCTGGAAAACTTTTTTTACCAGTCACCATTACCACAGCAGATGTATATCTGACCTCCAAGTACTTTCTTCTCAGCCACCCTACCTGATTTTCCACAAAGACAAGGTTTCTCTTTAGACTACTTCCTCCTTTCTGCCTAAAGTAGTGTCAGAAGCTAATCTCAACCAGTCAGTTAATCTACCAGTCTTCTTTCCCAGTTTTTCCAAAAAGGGAGAATACATGCTCATTTACTGGATGTTCACAGACAGCTCAGATTTTACATTCTCAGAACTAAATTTAAAACAATCAGAACAGCTGTTTTTATTGGGTCTATATTGCAACATCGAACGCTTAAAACAGCGAACTATGTTACATCGACTCATTTTCAGCGAAAGCTGAAAATGTCGAATCCAAAGAACAGCGATTTCTTTCCTATAGAAAGAAATCGCTGTTCCCACCCCCGCAAAAAAAAAAACACATTACACATTTCCAGACACATACTCAATCCTAGTTATACCCCCCCCAAAAACCAGTAAACAACTAAATACACATATGCACATAATCGAAACATACATTTAACGGAAAAAAAAAAAACAGTAAACATTTTAAACCATATGCACTTACCTTAACCCGCACCCTAACCCTAAGGTCAGTAACTCTCGCACATTTACATAAACAGCTCCAAACACATACCCACTTACCTTAACCCTAATTCTACCCCCCCCCAAAACAAAAGTAAACAACTGAAAACACATACACACGTAACTCAACCATACATTTAACACAAAATATAAAATAGTAAACGCTTTCATACATATGCACTTTCCTTAACCCGCACCCTAACCCTAAGGTCAGTAACTGTTGCACAATCATGCTCGGGAGCTATATCAGACAAGGGACCACACTACACTTCAGAACACGGCAAAACAATGAAGCGGTCAAGTGACTTCTTTCCCAGGGAAAGAATTCGCTGAACAGCGGCTTCGCTGTTTTGCCTGTTCGCTCTACATGTGTCGACAAAAACACATTCAATATAATGCGTTTTCATTGTACTCATAGGAACCCATTTTTATCGTCTTCCAAAGCCATATTTGGAACAGCAGTGACAAAGGTGACTCTAGCTAGATGGCTCACTGAGAGTATTACCTTTATTTACAGAAGCAAAGTTCTGTCATTACTGAAACATCTTAAAACACACTCCACCAGGTCTATGGCTATGCCATCCACCTTTTGGTCTAAGTCATCTCTTCATGACATTTGTGCAGCTGATACTTGGTCCAGTGCTCATACCTTTATAGTTCATTACAAATTGAATATATTATCAAGAAACAGGGCAGCTTTTAGCTCCACAGTACTCTGGAATATCCTTCCTTGAGGACCACACAAGATTACTCTAGCTGGGGACTGTGTCCCATCAGTTAAGAATCGGATGAAAAAGACAACATCAGATATTATTAGGTACTGACCACAACTCTGCATCTGTGTTGTCTGTTTTTATCCTTCCTCAACTTCCCACCCGCCAGTCCCCCTTCTCTTTGACTGCCTCCTGGTATGTCTTGAGGGATATTCCTTATTCACTTTTTCGCTGTGTGTTCTGTAGAGTCCTCTTTCTTTGTTTTTCTTCTGTTTCACACCTTCCTATTAAAGATATACAGTATATATGTGTATGTGTGTGTGTGTGTGTATAATATATATATATATATATATATATATATATATATATATATATATATGTGTGTGTGTGTGTGTTTGTGTGTTTGCCTCAGAGATTACCATTCATATGTTGTGTTCAGCTAAATAGAGGGCAAAGGCAAACAGAGGTAAATTAGAAGCATACTCGGGATTATGGATAAGGAGAAGAGTTTGAGCTTCAGCTATGAAGCCTAAAGTCTATTGAATGCCTGAGGACAGATCCAAGGTTGGATTTGGGCCTTATCAGTTGAGGAAGGAAGAAAACAGACAACATAGATGTAGAGTTATGGTAAGTACATAACTATAATTTTTGGAATGTGAATGGCCTCACGGGTGTACACAAAAAGGTAAGATCACTGAATTATGTTAAGAAATGCAGAGTGCAAATATCAATGCTACAGGGGACACATGGAAACAAGTGATCATTTGAATTTGATAAAGAAATTCTTTCAAGATAGATATTCAGCAAAATATCATGGACAAAGGAAAAAGGGAGTACTTATACTAATTACTAGAGGAGCTCCAGGAGAGATAGAAAAGGAAAAAAAAGATAGTAATGAAAGATCTGTGGTAGTAAGGGGTTACTGGCAAGGGAGGAGGATTATGCTGGCATGTATTTATATTCTGCCTAAAACTGCTATTATGGAGCTTAAGAAAATTTGGGGAGAAATAATCAGCTTTCAGTAGGGAAATATGTTTAGGTGGTAACTGGAACTTTATTTGCAAAATGAGGATGTATATGGGGGACATAGAAGGGGAACATGTAACAAAAGAAGGTAGATTTCTGAAGAAACATATGAAAGTATTTGGTATGGAAGACATGAGTTCAGTAGTAGGAAATTGGAAGAATTTACACATTATTCCCCAAGGTACAATAACTGGGCTAGACTAGACAGAAATTTTATTTCACAGGAACATGTGCATGTAATTGAAAGTTGCAGCACACATCCAGCAACTATTTCAGATCATACACCAATAACGACTGAGGTAAAAATGCACGGTAGTAAAGTAAAAATGGGACACTAGCACTTCCTCACCTACCTGTTAAAAAAAGAGGGCTTTAAGGAATCGGTAGTGGGAACTGAGAGTGATTAAGAAGACAGAAATTTCTTCAGAAGTTATGGCTAGTGAGTGGGATAAAATGAAAGTGGAGTTTCAAAATAGGGTAGAAATAAAAGAAAACAAGATATGGTTAAAAACTAACAAGAATTATGTAGAGGAACTGATGAAGGTTAAAGTATTGCAGAATAAGGGGAATCCCACAGAACTGGAAGAGGTGCAACTGCAGAATGCTAAAGAGGAAATAAAGGCGTACCTGGATTATATGTATGAGTTTAGAAGGATTGCTGTTAAACAACTGTTTTTTAATAATAACTCCAGAGCACAAAAAAAAAAAAAATCTTAGTACGATGATTTGGGCAACAGGAAATAGGAAGGGTTGTTGCCAAACGTAGGGAGCCTATAACAAGAAAAATAGCCAGATGTCCAGTAGAGGTATTAGAGTTTTTTTTGAAAGTTTATGAAAAATTGTGTAAAGCACAGGAATGTGGAAAACAAGAAAAAGTACAAATTGAAATATTTATGGAAGACATAGGTATGCCAAGATTAGAGGTAGATAAGGTTCAATAATTAACAGTTAAGATATGAGGAGATGATATAAAAATGGTGACGTATAATCAATCGTCAGGAAAGTCTGCAGGAATAGATGGTATTCCTGTGGAAGTTTGGAAGCTCAGAGGGAAGAAAGTGATAAATAAGAGAAGATTTTGTTTGACAGTATTTTAAAAGGAGGGTAAGTACCAATATCCTGGAAGAAAGCTGTGGTGGCTGTAATACCTAAATATCATAAAGACCCATCAGTCCCAGCTACATATAGGCCCATTTCAACTTCAAACCATGATTATACAGTTTTTAGGTCTATAATAGATAAAAGGAATGGCAAAGGTGTTGCCAGAATTTATAGATATGAATCATTGTGGTTTTGTGGAGGGGAGGCAAGCATTTGACATAATTAATAGAACAACGATGATCCAGAGGGAAGCAGAAAATACAGCTGATGTTGTTAGGTCTTGATGCAAACAAGTATTTGAGAGAGTAAGCTGGGATTTTATCAGTACATTAATGGAAGTGTTTGCATTTCCTGATACAATTATAAGGTGAATTATGAAGATATATGAGTAATCGAGGACAAAAAATAAACTTCCTCTCTGATAATTGCATCTGAACAGAGAAACCAGGCAGGGGTGTTCACTTTCTCCTTTGTTATTTGCATTATCTTTAGAGGCATTGACAAAGAAAATAAGGAACTCAGAAATTCAAAGACATAAATGGCATGGTAATCAAGAAAGGCTTTATTTCCAGACAATAACATTTTGTACCTGATAAGTTCAAAAAAAGGACATTGTGGAAAATTCTTGGACAGTTTCAATCTTTTTCAGGATATACGGTTAATGAAGACAAAAAGACTATAGCTGTAAACTATCTATCCTCACATGAATTAGTTTAGTAATACCCATATTTATGGTGACATGATTAAAATGAAGTATTTAGGAATATGGGTTTAAAAGAATTCTGCTATGACAGCTAAGGATTTCTGGAAAGAGACTAAACAAAATAATACAAAAACTGAGAAAGCTCGTGTTTATGGTTATGAATAGCAATATACAAGCAGTGAAAATGTTTTCAGGTCCTTTCATTTGTATACAGGCCAGGCATGTTTTTCAACCAGAGGAGAAGTTGTTGAATGTGATTAATAACGAGTTGAAAGATTTTATCTGAAAAGGAAGAGGGCAGAGGTTAAGTTGGATAAGTTAATCCTTTCAACAGAACAAAGTGGTTTAGGATTATTTGACTTGAAGTGATATTTTAGAGCTACATAGTAAGGCACATATACATAATACCAGCAGAAAGCTAAAACGCAAACTAGAAAGGGATGATGATGAAACAGGGTGGAAATTCAAGAAATAAGGAGAGAGTGGGATTTATAATGCAGTTCCATAAGGAGAATAATAACAGCCATACAGAATATTATATTCATGAGTTAGCAGAAAGTACTTTAAGAACTAAGCCAATATGAGAATGGAGAAAGGAGCTTCTGTCAATAGGGATGAGTGCAGTTAGGGGTACAGAAAATAGGCAAGTGGGGCTGGAATTTACTTTAGAAAACTGACAATGGAACCAATAAATTGGGAGCAAATAACTAGAGAGGGAAAGGTAATAGAATTGTAGAGGCCAATAATACATTTGGACTGCTGGCTAGAAATTGCTTTTCCCTTTCAAAGACTGAGATCGGATTTTAGGCAAAGTGAAAGGAATAGGGGAGTCCTAAGTAAAAGAAATACTCTGATAGAGTTTTTACTTGAATCTAGAACATAAGCTGTTGTTAAGAAAGGGATAATTAGTAGGGCATATAAAATATTGCATGATAGCTAAAAGAAAGCTACAAAGAAAAAATGGAAATTGTAGTAATAATACATGCAGGATAATGTTTTGGAGGAGGAGTCAGGTTTAAGAGAAGGCAGAAATTGCGCAGTGTATGTAATGTTGGATTGATCATTTTCATATATAAGCATGTCTGTAATGTTTAGTGTTTATAACTTTTAACATGTTAACATAATTTGTTTTCTTTTACATAAATGTATGTTTTTCTATGTCTTAAGCAATAATTCAAAGAAAGTGTTAATAAAAAAAGAAATTCCACAGATTTTACATGGTTCTGGATACAGCAGTTATATAAAAATCCTTCTTCTGGCCCTGCTGTAATTTCATTGACCTCTGATAAGCCTACTAAACTGCCCCCTTCCTCCAGTTCTCTGACCAGTGATGTAGATAGCATAGCTGTAGATTGGTATCGCAAAAAGGTGTATACAACTGCAAGCTTATCCTTTTGTGTCACAAGCTATCACACTTGTATGCTTGGATACATTTTGTTTATATTGCGAGACTTTAACAAAATGTTCTTAGATCTGCCAGGATTAGAAACTGCTGACCCTTCAAACCTTCCCTTAAGCCTTTAGTAGTAAACTAGAACAAAAGTTCAGTTGGAGTTGCACATCAAAGTAAGAAGCAGGAAATAGTGGCATCTCTGATACAGTCAGTGTTGTGCAGTGATGAACATAATAATCAAGACTATTACCAGAAATTCATATGATATAACACAAGTAAATAGGATATATTACTGTACTGCCAAATTAATAGATAAAACCTTACTAAAAATGCAGAGCAATAAGGGAAAGGAAGGGAAGAAATATAATGCCATCATGAAAGCATTCGTTAGAGAAAACTGTAAAGCATTTTATTCAGGAAGTACCACTGTTAGAAGACTATAGAAGAGAGAACACATAAAAAAATACTTAAAAGCAATGTACACTATCTTTTTATCATGTCTATCAGAACAGACCAGGATCTATAATACACTATTGCAAATACTAAACTAAAAATATCAGCATAGGCAGAAAAACTTAGAAAATATGCCTATAAATATAAATGAAAAGTACAAAATAAGCAATTCATTGATAACCCAAAAAAGATTTATAGAGAAATGGGAAACAAAGCAAAATGAATAGAACCACCACCAAAAAAAAAAAAAAAAAAAAAAATAAGAAATAGACACATTTTGGAAGAACATCTGTGAAGATCCTGTGGAATGTAACAAAGATGCTGAATGGATAGAAGAAGCAGAAGAAACAGTAAGACGTTCAAATGTATAGGATACAAAATGAAACGAAGTAACATCCAGAGAAACTGAAACAAAGTTACAAACAGTTCCTAACTGGAAAGCTGCAGTCCCAGATGTAGTATCTAACCGCTAACTGAAAGCATTAACATCCTTACATGAAGATTTAGCCTTGAGAAAGAACTACTTATATACTCATCCTGAACAGATTCCAACCTGGTTAACAACAAGAAACATGATACTCCTCCTTAAGCGGGAACCTATAAGCCATCCTAAAAACTTTATAGACTCACAGCTTACCTTCAAATGATGTACAAACTATTTACTGGAATTAATGCCTTCAGAGTTTATAGTTAATTAGACGAAAACTCCATCACTGGATTGCAAAGAGAGACTGGATAAGCAATTCATAAGGAAACAATGGGAGGATATATGTACGGCTGCCAAAATAGAAAGATTTTGGATCTTTGCTTGTAAGTGTTTGCATAGATAATTTTAGAACCTAAGCAGACTCAGAGGAATTTTCCTCAGGTAGATAGCAAATGTTTGAGGTGTGATGGGGAAGAAAGAGATAACCGGGAACATATGTTTTGAAAGTGTAATGAGTTAGCAGACTGTAAAAATTCCCTACATAATATTCTGTCAGGCATATTGGGTGAGCAAATGTGTGTAACTAAGGAAATAATTTTTGAGCTGGAATGCTGTATCTGAATTGCCTAGGAAAAAAAAAAACAAAAAGCAAAATTATTAGAAAATGGAAGTCAAAGTCTAAACCAACTGTATTTGAAGTAGTGAATATTGTAACAGAGATAAAAGAACTGAAAGAGGTCTCTTTAGAAAAGGATAGGGAAAACTACATAGAAAAAAATGTAAATTGTAACAATACATGCAGGATAATGTTTTGGAGAAGGAGTGAGATTTAAGAGAAGGCAGGAATTGTGCAGTCTATGTACTGTTGACAGGAGTCAGAGCTTGACGTGGCAGAGTTGAAGATGTTAAGATTTGCATTGAGTGTGACGAGGATAGACAGGATTAGGAATAAGTATATTAGAGGGTCAGCCCAGGTTGGAAGGTTTGGAGACAAAGTCAGAGAGGCAAGATTACGTTTGTTTGGACATGTGCTGAGGAGGGATGCAGAGTATATTGGGAAAAAGATGCTGAGGATGAAGCTGCCAGGTAACAGGAAAAGAGGAAGGCCTAAGATAAGGTTTATGGATGTGGTGAGAGAGGACATGCAGGCGGTTGGTGTGACAGCACAAGATGCAGAGGACAGGGAGAAATGGAAACAGTTGATCTGCTGTGGCGACCCCTAATGGGAGCAGCCGAAAGAAGAAGAAGATGTAATGTTGACTGATCATTATCATATAAAAGCATGCCTGTGCTGTATAGCATTTATAACTTTGAACATGTTAACACAGTTTATTTTCTTTTACATAAATGTATGTATTTCTATGTCTTAAGTAATAATTCAAAGAAAGTGTTAATAAAAAAAGAGAACCTGCAAGCTTATCCTTTTGTCTCACAAACTATCAGACTTGTATGCTTGGATAAATTTTGTTTATATTGCTAGACTTAAACAAAATGTTGTCAGATCTGCCAGAATTAGAAAATGTTGACCCTTCAAACCTTGTTTCCAATGATCCTTACTCTGGCTTTTCTGATTTTTGGGGGTAAAGGATACTTACTTACATATTCTTATTCACCCAGACTGCAGTAAGTTCTTAGGATTGTGAGCATTATTTCACTTTCAGTTTCTACTTTACCCTTTGGTTTTTCCACTGCCCCAAGGCCATTCTCAAAGTACCCGGCTCCTGTTATTGCCTTTTACAGCTGTTAAGGAATTCAGATTTTCCCTTATTTGGATAATCTCTTGATTCAAGCCCCATCAAAAGAGCTTCTCTAGATGCATCAACATCTCATAATGGATCTCTTACACCATCTAGAGTTTAGTCTAAACTTCAAAAAGTCTCTCTTGACCCCATCCCAGGACCTGATTTTCCTGTGACAGAGGCTCAACATTATGTCAAAGACTGCTGTCCTTCTCCACATAAAGTCTATTCCCAGACAGACTATCTTCAGTCCTTCTACCTTTGGATGTGATCTCAGCAAGAGAGATTTTTAGAACCTTGGGTTATATGGCATTGATAATTACCAGGCTCGCATGAGAAAGATTCTATGATTTCTCATGTGAATTTGGACTCAGGAATGCCATCATCTGAACTTCCCATTTACTCTATTGCCCTTCATCAAGAAGTAAACTCAGTAGTGGATCAACCAGATTTCACTCAATCCAGGAGTGCAGTTTCTGGTCCCCATCCCATGCCAGATACAGATGCAAGTATCAAAGCAATGGGCAGCATGCTGTAAGAACTTAAAGGTCCATAGTGTTTGGTCAGCCTCAGACTGCAAACACCACATAAATGTCTAAGGGAATGAAGGCTCTCATTCCGGCATTACAATCCTTGAACCCTCTCTGGACCCCAGGTATTTTCTGAATCTGCAATAAAACACTATGGTTGTGTGACGTATAAACAAGGAGAAGGGTACAAGGTCCTATCACCTCTGCAGATTGACCATCATTCATTGGGACATTGTTATCCTATACAGTCTGTCTCCCCATTCGGTATATTCCATCAGGGAGGGGTCCAAATGGTGAGATGATGAGCCATCCCATGCCAGATACAGATACAACTATCACAGCAATGGGATGCATGTTCTAAGAACTTAAAGGTCCATAGTGTTTGGTCAGCTTCAGGCTGCAAACACCACACAAATGTTTAAGGGAATGAAGGCTCTCATCCTAGCATTACAATACTTGAACTCTCTCTGGACCCCAGGTCTTTTCTGAATCTGCAATAAAACACCATGGTTGTATGACTTATAAACAAGGAGAAGAATACAAGGTCCTAGCACCTCTGCAGATTAACCATCATTCCTTGGGACATTGATATCCTGTACAGTCTGTCTCCCCATTCAGTATATCCCATCAGAGAGGGGCCCAAATGGTGAAATGATGAAATCAGCAAGAAAAGAAGAGTAATATTACTGGAACTGATGCCCCACACACACTCCATTATAGAAGGAAGTAGTAGTCTACAAAAAGACAAAAACTGACAGGCTAAAAAGAGCCATAAAGTTGATGGAATGGACTGTTGAGGATAAGAAGCAAAATTATGCATTGTTGCTATTATACAAGAAGCCCAGAATTTCCAGGTAGAAGATATTCAAAAAGATTAAGAGAGAAATTAGAGGAAAGAAAAATACTTGCATAAGAAAACCCATAAAAGCTTCAAATGCAAATTTCTGTTTATTAATACAACAGAGCCATGAAAACATTTTATAGGCAAAGCAACTTTGGGCCACTTGGAAAAATAAGTGACAGATAATGTTGAAAAATATAAAGACCAAAAGCTAGAGCTTTCTGAAAGGGATAAAAAAGAAACTTTGACATGGGAAAGTAAGGAATCTGATATGATACAATATTTATACAAAGGAGAATGCCAAACTAATCAGTACAAAAAAGCAGCTCCAAAGAAATTTGAAGAGAAAGACAAGCAAAGGCAACCAGAGAAAAATTTCACAATATAAAAAATAAGATCAAAAAGGGGAAACACATAACAGAAAATAAGTAAAGCAGAAGTTAAACAAATAGATGCTGAAGTTATGGAATACTAGCAGAGTGCAAGATGTAGTGTAGAAAGTCTAACACAGGTTATGTCACAGCATGATGGACAGTCCACTAATTAGGCAGAAGTAGTTGAAACAGGAGACATCTGAAGAAGAAATATGGACATGGGAAAGAAAAATTATTTAATGTGGTGCAATATTTATGCAAAGGAGAAAGTAAAATTAATTAATACAAAAAAAGCAGCACCAAAGATATTTGAAGAGAACTAAAGTTAAAAGCATCCAGATGTGGAAAATTTCAAAAATAAAAAAAATATGCTAACAAAGGGGGAAAGTAGAAAGAGGATCATTAATAGAGAAGTTAAAGAAATAGTAACTGAAGTTATGGATTACCTGTGAAGTGAAGGATTTAGTGCAGAAAGTCTCACTTAGGTAATATCACAGCTTGATGGAACAGTTTGACCCAAATGGAACAGGAAGCATATGGTCACTTGCCACGTGAAGATGCTCTGGAGCCTTTAGTAGTAAATTAGAGCAAAAGTTCAGTTGATGTTGCCATCAAGGAAAGAAGCAGGAAACAGTGGCATCTCTGATTCAGTCAGTGTTGTACAGTGATGGGACAATGAGATCCCCTATGAAAGTGCAATGGATGATGCAGGATGCAGCTGAAGAAAATATGTCACAGGAAGGTGGTCTTGGAACTTTCTGTAGAATGCCCACAGGAAATAGAGAGATAAGAATGTGCCCTCAAGAAAATGATCTAAAGGAAGAGTTGCTTGTTTTAATAGAGTTGGCTAGACATATTAAGATCAACAAAGGAAATAGATTACAGAAAGTAAATAAGACCCAGAATGTTAGAAGTCTGGTGAAACAGATGAGCATAATAATCAAGACTATTAACAGAAATTTGTGTGATGAAACACAAGTAAATAAGATATATTACTGTACTGCTAAATTAATAACAGATAAAGCCTTAGCAAAAATGCAGAGCAATAAGGGAAAGGAAGGGAATATATATGATGCCATCATGAAAGCATTGGTTGGAGAAAACTAAAGCATTTAATTCAGGAAGTGCCACTGTTAAAAGACTATAGAAGAGAGAACAGATAAAAAAATGCTTAGAAAGATAGTGCACTTTGCTTTTATCATGTCTATCAGAACAGACCAGGATCTATCATACACTACTGCAAATGATAAACTAAAGATATCAACATAGGCTGAAAAACTTAGAAAATATGCATATAAATATAAACGAAAAGTACAAAATAAGTAATTCATTGATGACTCAAAAAGATTTATATAGAACTGGGAAACAAAGCAAAATGAATCACCACCAAAAAAAGAAGAAATAGACAAATTTTGGAAGAAAAGGGCAAATTATTATCCCAGGAATAAAAATTCAGTGTGGGGGTATTCCAGGATGATTCTTTGTCACCACTTCTTCTTTGTCTTGCCCTTAACTGATTAAGCTGTTTAATTAATGTATTAGGTTTTGGTTATAGTTTGACTCCTTCCCTGAAAACAAATTTGCTTAAAGATTTCTCATCTAGTTTTTGTGGATGACTTAAAATTATATAGTTCATCAACTGAAGAGCTGAAAGTATAACTGGAAGTGGATACAACTTTCTCAGATGGTACAAGAATGATGTTTGATCTTGATAAATATTCAAAAGCAAAGTTTTAAGCAGGAAAGTTGCAGTACCAAGAAAATATCAGTCTAGGACAGGAATGTGTTATAAAGGAAATTGAGCAGGGAGGAGTGTATAAATGTCTGAGAAGCAATGAAGGACTGGCAGTAAAACATGAACAAATCCAAATAAAATTCAGTAAGAAATAATCTAGCATACTAAAACTAATATTGAAAACAGCCCTGACAATAAGAAAGTCCAAACTATAAACCAGTTTGCTTTCCCTGTTTTAACTTACAGTTTTGATGTGACTGACTGGCCCTAAAGGTATTGGATCAATTAGACAGGAAAAACAAAACAAAAAAAAAATACTTCGTACATCAAATGATATATGAAAATCATTGTATAGCAAAATTATGTATCCCTCACTCTGAAGGAGGTATGGGTCTCCTCAAAATTGATTACATGTGTAGATCTGCAGTTGTTGGACTGCATACATATCTAAAAATAAATATAAAAACCTCAGTAGACAACAACCACGACCGATAATATAAGTTCCTAAAATATTTTTATTCAGCCAAAAACAGAATAAAAATATGTAAGCGCTTTTGCATTCACAGTGAATGCTTCTTCAGACATAAAACTGCTTCACATAGAACAAACTTTTAAAAGGGTGCTTTGCCAGTCATTACTCATTACATTACAAGGCATGGTGTTGTCAGCAATGATGAGACTAAGAATCACATAAATAAAGTTAATAAAACATGAATCCATGCATGTGTAGTGACATATCTAAAAACAAAGAATCTCACTACAAAATACATAATACTGTGCTTGAAAATAGTGGAACATGACAACATCTAAAAAAAATTTAAAAGAAATAGTATATCTTCTAAATAATTAGGAATTTTAGGAACTTATATCATCAGTCCTGGTTGTTGTCTGTTGAGGTTTTTATATTTATTTTTGTTTTTGGTACTTGTACCTCTCACTTAATCCGAGTAGTGCTCCTCTGTTTATTTATCTGCATACATACTGGATGACCTCCTCAGATCTGAACATAGTGAAAGTTTTAAACATGAGGAGAGGATGTCTAAGATGATCTCTCTGCTTAGTTTAGCAGAAGCATTCAGGTGGCAAGTGGAAATGGAAATCAAACCAGAAGTAGACCGAAATCAGACACAACTGAATGTTCCAAAAACAAAAAGAATATAAGGAATGATACTCCTCCTTAGGAGTAAACCTGTAAGCCATTCTAATAACTATAGACCAATAACTTGCCTTCCAACAATGTACAAATTATATACTGGAATTGATGCAGACAAGTGTTTATAGTCATATATAAAAGAGTAACTCAATCATGGCAATAGATTTAAAGGATAACAAAAGAAAGTTATACAGAACAAAGGATCATTTGTTGATAAATAAAGCCATAATAGAGAATTAGAAAAAGGGTAAAGAATCTAAGCATGGTATCCATAGATTACAAAAAAAAAGCATTTGATAGCATCACACATTCATAGCTAAAGGAATGCTTACAAATGTATGAGATATATCTTAAATTAATCAGTTACATTACAGAGACCATGAACCAGTGGCAAACACTTTGCAGTTAAACTATGGCAAAGGGCAAATTATTATCCCAGGGATTAAAATTTAAAGGAGGCTATTCCAGGTTGATTCTTTGTTACCACTGCTGTTTTGTCATGCCTTTAATCCATTAAGCTGTTTACTTAACGGATAAGGTTAGGGTTACAATTTGGCTCCCAGAAATCAATTCTTCTGAAAGACTTCTCATCTTTTTGTAAATTATATAAATCTGTATAGTTCATCAGATGAGGAGTTAGACTCACAACTGCAAGTGGCTGAAACTTTCTCAGATGCTATAAGAATGTCATTTCATCTTGATAAATGTGCGAAAGCAACATTTAAAGCAGGAAAGTTGCAGTACTAAGAAAATATTTATCTAGGACAGCAATGTGATATAAAGGAACTTGAGCAGGAGGGAGTTTATAAATATTTGGGAACTGAAAAAGAACTGGCAATAAAGAATGGACAAATGTGAATAAGACTCAGTAAGGAATACTTCAGAAGTCTAAAACTAATATTTAAAACAACCTTGACATCTAGGAATAAAGTCCAAGCTATAAACCAAGTTGCTTTTCCTTTTATAACTTACAGTTTTGGTGTGATTGACTGACCCCAAATGGTATTGGATCAGTTGGACAGGAAAACAAGAAAAATGCTTCACGCTTATCAAATGATATATAAAAAAATCAGTGTATACCAATAGTATATATATTCCTTATTCTGAAGGAGGTATGGGCCTCCTCGAAATTGATTACATGTATAGATCTGCATTTGCGGGACTGCTTACATAAATGCTGACCTCGTCAGATCAAAACATAGTGAAAGTTTTAAAACATGAGGAGAGAAAGTCTAAGGTGACCTCTCTGCTTAGTTTTCCAGAAGCATTTTGCTGTCAAACAGGAATGGAAACCAAACCAGAAGTAGGCAAAAATCAAACAGCAACTGAATGTGCAAAAACAGCAAAAAAAAAAAAAAAAAAGAAAAAAAAGAAAATATATGGAGAATGATGGAAAATCTATAAATATAGTTGCAAGTATAGAGATCTCCTGGAACAACCTCATGTTGATCAGGATTTGACACAGAAATGGTTAAGGAGAGATTAGTTGAAACCAAAATATGAAAGGTTAATAAAGGCAGCTCAGGATAGTGAACTTTGAACACTGAAAGCCACAATAATGTGGCAAAACTGTTGCACTGGGGATTGTACAAACACTACATTATGGAAGTAGCTGAAAAACATTAGAAACCTGCACCAAAAAGCATTATAGAGAATGCTGAAATGTACTTCCCATAGGATCACCCATTACCAACAGTTCAAAAAATTGATGCAAGAAAATGAGATATGGTAACCCATGAAAAAGACAAAAGTAGCACTAATCACTAAAACTGTTACACATAGTGATTTTAATGTCTTACAGAGAGAGACAAAATCATAAAAGATCAGGATTTGCAGGCAGAAATGAAAGCAACATGGAAGAAAGCTATCCAGATAGTTTCAGCAGTAGTATGAGCCATGTTTCTAGTAAAAATGATTTTACAGTTTTGCGTACATATTCTAGCAGTATGTGTAACTCTATATGAATTACAAAGGAGTTGGTTCTGGGCACATTGTGGGTGCTGAGAAGAGCACGTTTTGTTAACACCAGAGATTGAAGCAATACCGATTTCATGAACTTTAGTTATACCCTGACTTAGGAATGCGGCCCTTCCCATCATGACATTAAAACCCAAAAGACTCTGAGAAATTAAATCAAGAGCAACACATGAGCAAAAACATTGAAGAGATGCAGGACAGACCCTCATGAATGGATGATAAACAAAGAGGTCCTCCTGGACATTATCCATCACTGGGGTACTCTGCAAATAGTTCTCTGTGCCTCCACTCAGAGCAGGCAACTCAGATTGTTCTGTTTGAGTGATGTGCCCAGAAGCATGACGGATGGACACCATGTCTTTCTCATTGAAAGGAAAATTCCTCTATGCTTTTCTTCCCCTCCCCTGATTCCCAAAGTCTTCTCAAAATCAAGAAAAACATACACAAAATCTTGCTAGGGTCTCCCCTTTGACCCAGAAAGCATTGGTTTCCCCTGATCTTTCACCTGGTCAAGGGCAATCATCATGTTACCTCACAGGATGGACTTGCTCAAACAGCACAATGGCTTTTTAATTCCTCCAAGTCCTAAGCTTAACCATTTGGAAGATTTTGATTTGACTAAGGCACCTTTCCTCAGAGGATGTGCCAGCCACATGTATTATAGTGGTCTAGAAAGCCTGCAGCAAGAAAATCTTATGTTTCCAAATCAAAAATATTTTCTGTGGTGTTGCAATAAGAAACATAATCCTTATTAACTGGGTATCCTTGATGTTCTGTTTTACACGTGTGAGCTGTTCACTTCTGGTCTGGCATTTTCTTTTGTCTAAGCTCATTTATTAGCTATCTGTGCCCATCAACCTCTACCATCCACCACTAACTGTTTACGCATTTTGAGGTCAAACAGATTTTGAAACTTGTCCTTAATATTATGCCTGCAAGAAAAGTTGTGTTTTAGAAAAGCTAATTTTTGCTGCTTTTCTACTTCATATCTTAAATTCTGTACTTGGAAAATTGTTTTACTTGTGGCAGTGAGTTCAGGCTAGAGGGTGTCAGAGCTGCAACAGCTCATGGCCTCCCTATCCTTTGTCATTTTTCACAAGGGCAACCCTTAGGACTAATGTTTCCTTCATGCCTAAGGTGTTCAACGAGCTCTCCATGAGTCAGTCTATCAACCTTTCTTCCTTTATTTACCATCTCCCCAGAACAAAGGAGAGAGACTCCTTCACTCTTTGGATGTCCATATTTAATTAGCTCTTTACCTCCATAGCAAGAGACTCCCTTATCTCACAAAGAAACAACTTGCTTTATTGATGCCTATCCTTGGACATTTCAGTAAATCTCAGCAAATCAAAACTGGAGCCTAGCTTGCATTAGATGACATCTAGACACTGTCATGAATATTATAAAGTTGCCAGTTGTCAGAAAATTTTCCCCTCAGACATGCCATTGCCAAGTTTCTTCAGACAGCCACTCATCTAGCTTCTCTGGTATTTCAGGTTGTAGGCATCATGGCAGTGTCCATAACTCTGGTACCATATGCAAAATATCACGAGTGCTTTGATGGGCATTCTGTGTTCAGTGATCTCAGTCCTTCCATCCCCTCATCTTTAATATCTGTCTCATCTCTGTCTCCAGGCATCATCTGCTGTGATGGTTTATGGTTTCAGTCACCCTTAATTCCTCTTGGGTATCCATTCACGTTAGCTGTTCTCTCAGACACTTTCATCATGAATACCATCTCTCTGAGATGGGGAGCATTACAACAAGAGAACATTCTAAGTAACATGACCACAAGTAGTGGCACATCTTCAGACCATTGTCCTAGAGATGATTGTTGTCCTCCTAGTGTTGCATGATCTTCAGTGCAACTTTCCTCGGGCTGTGATCTCTATCCACGTGGACAAAACTTCTGTGGTGCAGTGTATATAGATAAGCAAGAGAGAAGTCAGTCTTACTTAATCTGCAGATGACATGATGGAATGGCAATGGTAATGTCTTCATGGTGGTTCTTAATAGTAATGTATATTTCAGGCCTTACCAACCTTCTAATGGAGAAGCTCAGTCACTATATTTTGAGGTCTTATAAGTCATCTGTCAATCCTACAGTTGCTCAAACCATCTTTCCTGGGGCCCGACTGGCTGTGATCACTTTATCTGCCCAACCAACACCAAATGCAGCAGATACTTTGTCCTTATACCGCCACAGAGATACAAATCTAGGGAAGTTCTGGTCCATCCTTGCCCACCTGGTCTGATTAACACCTTCCCTCCTCTCATCCTAATGACAAAGTTTCTTCAGAAAGCTTCACTGTGCAAGGCCTCTTGTCATCCTCATAGCCTCCTTTTCAACCAGGAAAATATGGTTCCCCATACTTTTGCCTCACCTCAAGAAACAACCCTGGCTGTTAGATTCCCATCTGGATCTCTTGTCTGATCTGGACATTGCATCCCATAAACTAATTACTGGTTTTACCAGTTCTCATGATGGCAAGTGATTCACACTTCTCTGATTATAGCAGTTTAGATTATTTCAACCACCTAGAAAGACACCACTAGAAAAAAATTACACGACCAAATGGGGGAACAGTGCATCAAGTTCTAGACCCCTTTTATACCCCCTGTACATTCAGTACTTCACTGTTTCTCAACTTTCTTTGATTTCATGTCCAGTTATTTTACCATCAAAGTACATCTGGTGGCCATATATATAATTACTGCCAATGGTTTATCTTTCCTTTTTAGACTAACTCAAAGTTTGCAGAACCTTTTTAAAAGAAACTTTCCTTTATAGACCCCCCCCCCCCCCCATAAAAGGCCTCTCAATGACATGGAGTTTGAAATTGGTTTTACAAGTTTCCTATGAACCTGCATCTTCCTTTACTCTAAAATATCTGTCATGGAAAACACTTCCTCATTGTTATTTCTTCAGCAAAAAGGATATCTGAATTGTATGTTCTTTGCTACTAACTAAAATATCTATTTTTTCATAGACAGAATCTTGCTGATACCTTACTCTTCCGTTATTCCTAAGATTGCTTATGAATCTGCTCTTAACCAGAGTATTCACCTGCCAGTCTTTTTTTCTAAACTTTACCAATGAAGGAGAATTGCTACTTCATACTGTAGATGCCCACAGACAACTCCATTTTTACCTCCATCATACCTATGGATTCTGTAAAAATAATGAGGTACTTTTCAGTATCTAACTAAGATCCAAAGCATTCAAAGTAGCTGTCTAGATAGCTATCTGACCACATTACTAGTGTGTTCTATCAAAAACAAGTTCCATGCCTGTAAACCCAATGCTCATTTCTACAAGGTCAGTTGCCACTTATATGACCTACTTCAAAAACTCTTCCATTTCTGCTGCAGCAACCTGGTCAACTTCAAAAACTCTTCCATTTCTGCTGCAGCAACCTGGTCAACAATGCATACCTTAATCAAAGGATATAAATTGGACATTATTTCTAGATAAAGGTCTTCCTTTGGATGGTCCATCCTGAAAGATATCCTACCATGATGCCACCGAGAAGTCCAAGTAGCTGAGGATTCTGCCACAAAAAGAGGACAATATAGGATATAGAAGTTATGTACTTATGGTAATGCTGGTTTCTTATTGCCCCTTTCTGTCCTCCTCAACAACTTTCCCACTATCCTCCATCCAAATTACCACTTTCTAACTTCTGGATAAACCTGGCAGACCTATGCCCAAAGCATATTCTCCAGTCTTCCTGGATCATTAGTGAAAGTCATCTTATAATTTGAGCAAGCTCAATCAGTGGGACAGGGAGACTCTGGTGCATTAATGGAGGGGGAGGAATGCAAGGACTGTAGAAAGATTCTGTAGAAAAGCATTTCCAGCTTGGATTTTCCAAGAGGGTGGATAACTCTTAAGGTGACATGGATGAGGGACAGTAAGGATCTTGCATTATGGCAAGTAAATAGCTTCCATTTTAACAAGCATATTACATACTGATTTCATTCCTTGCTATCCATTGCACCTCACACATTCCCAACTACAGCTCCATTATAAGCTGCAACCACCATAACTATATAATCACATATGATGTCCCTTGGTAAAACACCAGTGAAAGTTATGAACTTTATGAGTTAGGCTAAAGGACTAGCTAGTGCCTTGTGTACAATATGATGATATTGGGAATGCATTTAGCAATAATTAGGCCCACTAAAGTCCCACAGAAATGACATACTGAAAGAGAACACACAAGCACAGATAACTGCCAACTGGCCTGAGTGAATGGTAATTCTGTTATTACAGTGCTATCTTTTTTCAGTACTTTAAAACGGAGATGTAATTATACCACAATAGGATAATCCCATTGAGTCTGAGTTTAAATTTTGGAGCGTAAAGTTTTGTAAGAACTCTTTTTACTGTAACATTCAAAATAATTTGTAGTTCTTTTTTAATCTTTGGGACAAATTTGAGGAACCCTCTCAGAATATAAATTCCTAATAAGATTTAGATGTCCATCTCAGTAATTTTCTTTACATCTTTCCACTTTTTATTTGCTTAAAGGGTTCTAGAGTAAGAAGAGTCAGGGTTAGTATGATGGTTAAGATGGCTATCTCACTTATACAAGGTACAGAGTTTGATTATCACAAAAGAGAAATTGATTAGGTGTAAAATGACCCACTAAAGTAGTTAGCTTAGTATTTGCTTTCCAAGGATGATACTACAATATAAACAGAAGATGACTGACTTTAGCAATTGTCTTAGTTACTGGTATCATTCTAAGGGAGTCCAATAATTGTCAGCTTGGGAGGACATGATTGACAGACAATGCTGCTTTGCCAGAGATGGTCTGCAACTATCCCTTCTAGGCTTTCAGATATTGACCAAAACATTATCCACCCTTATAGTGCCTTTTTAGGCAATGCCAATCTGATAAATCTACACCATAGTAAATTCTGTGCAAGATAAAATAAAGGTGTTACTGCTCAATGCTAGGAGTCTAAACAAGAAGCTCCACTTCCTGGTAGCACTACCTAACCTGAAGAGTGTTGACATCTGTGCTTACAGAGATATGGTTTAAAGCCAAGGAAGGCATCTCAACAGTACAAGACTATAATGCTTTCTACATATTTACGCCAGCTATTGCACAAGAAGGATACAAGAGGTGGAGGTGTATCATTCTGCATAAAACAGTAAGCACACCTCAAAACTGATCAAACAATGTGACATGCTTGAGCTACTCCATGTCTAGCTAATCCTAGATAAAGTCCAATACCATATCTGAACTAGCTATAGGACCCCATCTATGACACAGGATAACCATATCACATACTTGAATGTACTGGAGTCACTCACAATTCAGCCAAATACCATATTCATGAGTGATTTCAACTATCCCACCATAGACTGGGTTATATGCACAACCACTAACATGCAGGCTCAAAAATTCATGGATACTTGCCAATGCAAACATCCTGGAAGAGTTAGTCAGCACACCTACTTGGGCTGCAAATATCTTGGATCTGGTGCTCACAAATGTGAGGGAATGTTGCATGCCTACTTGTATAATGTCCTCACTGGTCAGATCAGATCACAAAGCTGTAACCCTTGAAATAAATATAAGGGTTACACTCCCAGCAAACCCCAGAACTTTTATGAACTTTTCCAAAGTTAATTACCTCCTATAAAGTGAAGGCATAGCTAAATTCCAAGCCCTCCCAAATTCAGGCAACACAATGGGTTATGTGAAAATGTTTATGGAAACATTGTACAAGCATGTGTACAGCTGTATAGGAACAGCAGTTCCAAAGTGAAATAAACTTAGGACAAACTTCAAATGCAAGTGTCCTTGGTGGACCCTAAGTATAAATAGGTTGTACAACAAAAGAAAGAAAATCCTGTACAAAAATAGGAAGGGCAATGCCCAAAAGACTCCCTCAACAGTCTCAACAAGCAGCTCAGGGGACCAATCAAGTCCAGCAAAGCCAACTTCAAGGCAAAAATAGCCTCTCAAGCTAAGGATAACCATAAGACATTTCTCGGTTATGTATGCAGACATAAAGGGAACACCCAACAGTATGTTGAACTAATAGTAAATGGAACTTCCTATACCAAACTAGGGGAAATAGCAACTTTGCTGGCCAATAGATTTAGTTCTCACAGAAAATACCCTCTACCATATCTCCCCCAACTATTACTAAAGAACAGGTCCTCACTGCACTCTTCAGAGTTAAAAACACTGCATCAGTGCATCCTGGTAATATCTCAGGGTGCCTCCTAAATAGCTTTGAAACATGTGCTGTCAGACTCTGTAGAATTTCTATTCAACTACAACCTCCAGACATGCTTCATCCCTAGAGAATGGAGGGCTGCAACCATAATCCCTCCACACAAAGGCAAAACATCAACCAACCCAAAGAGCTACAGACCAAAAGTTTGACTAGTCTTATATGCAAAGCCATGGAAAGAATTATTGTGGTCCTGATAAACAAATACAGGAAATCTTCCTACAATGGACACATCCTAGTTGCGTTTTGTCAAGTGCAGGTCACGCCTACAAAACTTGGAGGACTTCGTCAAGTAGGTCACTAGAGCCATTGTTGAGGGCAAAATAATACACACTGCCTCCCTTGACCTGGTAAAGGCATTTCACACAATGTCTCACTCATAAATTTAGGCATAAATTCTTATGTCCCCCAATGAATAGCCAAATGGCTCACAGATAGGAGACATGATGTAAGGGTGGTGAAATCCAATAACACCAACAGACCTGTTACTAGTGGTGTCTTACAGGGCTCAGTACTGGGGCCTCTCCTGTTTGGAATATATATTTCTGAAGTCAAGACAAGTGTAGAGAGCCTGTGGCTGACCAAACTTGCTGATGACTGAAAGCTGTGTGCAATCACTGAATCCCCAAGAGATGTAGATATCCTCCAAGAAGATCTCTCACAGACAAATAACTGGTGCCAGAACCACGACCTAAAACACGGTTTAAAAAATGCATAATTATAGCCTTTGGAAGATGACTACCCCTGAAAATTACAACATTGATAACATTCCACTAAGAGTAGACCCTGTGGTTCATAGGTTGGTACTAGACTATTGGCCTTAGGGCCAATATAAGCCTAGCCAAAAAGGTACCCTGGCTTTCATCACCTAGGAAAATTATTTTCCTGTGCCCCTTTCAAGCAGAGCCACAGAGGTGAGCCACAGGGTGAATTTCCTATTTCCCATCCAGTCATCAAGATTTTTCTTGAAGAGTGCTAATGAGGACCTTTTTTTGATATAGATAGGTAGTTTGTTCCAAAGTATGAGAAGTCTCTGGGAAAGGAATCTATCCCTCCAGCATGTTCTGTTTATTGTGGTGACAAGGTTTAAGTCCCTATATCGTGTAGCTCAGAGGGATTGGGATTTCTTTAAGTGGTGCATGTCCAACAACTCTGGGTTTGACATAGCTTTGTATGTTAGGCAGAGATCGCCTCTGAGTAGGCAATATGTGATGGAGTAAAGCTGGAGTTTTTTGAGATGGCCTGCGTAGGGCATCTGTTTGAGGCCAGTAATCCCCTTTGTGAAGTATTTCTGTGGCCTTTCCAGTTGTTGTAGATGTCTTGTGAGGTACATACCAAAAGGGGTGTTGTACTCTAAAACAGGTCTGAGTGACGAGTAGAGGGGAACAATGACCTCTTTTTCCTGGATGAGAAACCTTTTGTGATGAGGTGTGCCACGTAGAAGGATTTCCTGACTACTGTGGCAATGTGATTATCAAAGGAGAGACTACTGTCCACCTGTGTCCCAAGGTCTCTTATCACTTTTGGTGTTAAGTAGACTACCACCTATGTGGCAGCTCATGGGTACAGAGTTTTTACCAAAGGGGATGACAATGCACTTTTTGGCATTGAGCTTGAGGCCATGGCTTTGACACCAGGCATCTGTCTCAGTGAGGCCCTTTTGAAGGATGTCCACATCGTTAGGAGTTTTGATTATGGCTCCTTGTCTGCAGTCATCTGCTAACTTCATTAGTCAAAGACCTTCTGTGTTAGCCTGTACTTCAGAAAAGTAGATACCAAACAGGAGAGGACCCAGGACTGAACCCTGTGCTACTCCACTTGTCACTGGTCTGAAGTCGGATTTGGAGTCTGCTACTTTCACAATGTGGGTTCTGTCAGTGAGCCAGTTGGCAACCCATCTTGTGACATATGGATTTATACCTAGTTTAGTGAGTTTATCTATAATTCCAGAGTGGGGGATGGTGTCAAAAGCCTTGGCGAGATCTAGATAGGCTGTGTGAACCACCTTACCCTTGTCTACATCTTTGGTGACTGCTTCAAAGAAGTCTATCAAGTTTAGGAGACATGATCTGCCTTTTACAAACCCGAACTGGGTGGGGTTCAGAGTTTGGAGATTACCACTGTCTTTGTTTATAAGTTCCATGATGATATGTTCCATGGCCTTGCAGACCATGCTCATTAGGCTCATGGGGCGGTAGTTCCCGGGGTCCATGGTGGCTCCCCCCTTTGTGGAGTAGAATATCCATCACTGTGCACCATTCAGTGTGCACAAAGCCTGAGGTGAGGCTATGATTGAACATGGTGCTTAGGTGGGGTGCCATTTCATTCTGTAGTTCATGTGGAATGCAACCTGGAATGTTGTCAGGTCCCATAGATGCTGTGTTCTTGGCTTTGGAGAGTGTGTTTTTTACCTGTGCAGCCATGATTACAGGAACTTTGCATTCTTTCAGTATAGAGATGGGCCCTTTAGGGGGTGAGAGGGGGGGTAAAGTTAGCACTGAACCTATTTGCCAGGATGTTGGCAATATCAGGTGATTCTGTGTATTTACAGACAATTGTGCTGTAACTCATTGCAGATATGAGTGTTGCCATTGAGATTCTTGACATAGCTGTAGAATGCTTTGTGGTTGTCTTTAGAATCAGTGGCGATTTTGTTTTCGTAACTAGCTTTGGAGGATTTTATGAGGGATCTCAGCTTTTTATTTAGGCTGACAAGGGAGTTCCTCCAATCAATGGATTTTACTCTTTTTTGCAACAGTTTCTTTCTTCTGTTGTAGAGTTTGTTTATGGCAGGGGACCACCAGATTGGCTTCCGTTTTTTGGAGGATAGCATCTTGGTTCTGTTAGGGATAGCATGATCCATGCACTCATGTAAGTGCATTTGTGTAGGATTCAGCAGTCGTACCTCTATTGTCCGTCTGCATGGGTGTTGTGAAGTTTGCCACTTCTGTCTTAAGAAGCATGAAGTTGTCTTTGGAGAAATTTTTTATGGTGGTTTCTCTAATGGAGGGTGGGGGCAGGATGTGGATGTCTAGGGTGATTAGCTTGTGATCGGATCTGACCAACGAGGAATTGACCTTTGATGTGGAACACTGGTCACCCATGTTGGTAATGACCAGGTCTAGGATATTGCTGCCCTGGTGAGGGTGTGGATAAGTTGATCCAAGGTGTTGGAATTTATGAATTCCAGAAAACATTGAGCAAAAGAGTTGGTAAATGAGTAGTTTTCCAAGTTAATGGTGGGGTAGTTGAAATCACACATTATTAGGGTATTGAGTTGTACCCTAATATTTTCCAGTGTATCAAGAAATGAGGAGTGGGAATCCTGGGGCATGGTGGGGGATCTGTAGCAAGTTACAATTTGGATTGCAGTCTTGCCCAGAGTTAGTTGCACTTGGATAATCTCAGATGCATTATGCTGAGCAACTAGCCTGGAAGTGTGGATATCCTTAATGTATATGGATATGCCTCCGCCTTTAGTATTTTGGTCCAGGTTAGATGGCTGAAAGATGTAGTATGAATTATAGCCTGGTAATGCAGGGGTGCCCTCTGGAGCCTTGAACCAGGTCTCTGTCACTGCACAGATGTCGATGTTCTCCATTTTAAGGAGTGCCTCGAGTGAATGCATTTTGAGATTTAGGCTTCTAGCATTGAGTAGCATTACCCTCTGATTTTGCTTGCTTGTACCTGTTGGTGAATTTATCATTAGAGCCTTGCCTAAAAAAATGCACTATAGGGGTGGCAAGAGCCTTAGCCAGTATCCGGAATCCCAAGGGTGAAAGGTGCAGGCCATCTCTGGCAAAGCATCGTGGTCTGTCGACCATGTCATCCCAGGCAGACAGATACTGGATCCTCTTAGAATGATATTGATCACTGCTACAGTAGCCTTATCTGTATGGGGTTACATCCTTCCAAGGATATAACAGCTGGCCAGCTTCCAATGCTTCAGAGCCCCTTCCACATACTTAAACTGTTAGGCAGTTCAAGCTGAGCTACCTAAAAATACAGGTGATGTTCCACTACATCAAAATAAAGCAGCCTGTCTCTTGGGAAGAAAAAAAAAACATCAATAGGCCCCTCCAGAGTACCAAGGTATGGAATCTTTTCAAGATTCTTTTTAGTTCCAAAGAAAAACAAGGACCTCTGGTTCATTCTAGACCTCAGTGGCCTAAACCATAACATCAGAGACATTCCTTCGGAATGGTCACTGCTCAAACAACTTTGCCCTGTCTGAAGGTAAATTAGTTGATGTGCTCAGTTGATCTTCTGGATACCTGTCTCCACATCAGGATAACAAAGACATCCAGGAGATTTCTTCGGTTCTAGCTAGGAGCCAATAATTTTCAATTTAGTGTCCTGTCCTTCAGTATCACCACAGCCCCCAAGGTGTTCACCAAGTGCATGGCAGTGGTCTTAGCCCACCTGAGACTTCAAAGGACCCATGTTTTCCCAAATTTAGATGATTAGCTCTATGATACTATGACCAGAGACCCTCTCATTTAAGCTAGAGACTACTTGTTACAGCTTTGCCTACCCTTTGGTATCTCTGTGAATTATGAAAAGTCTTCAGCCAACACAATCCATGCTATTTTTTGGATGCCACCTAAACTCAATTCATTCATTCTGACAGAATCCAAATGCTCAGAGCACCCATCACATTGGGTGGGTGGCCTAATGGTTAAGGTGTTTGCCTTACAAACATAAGGTGCAGGGTTTGAGTCTCACAAGGGATAATTGGCTAGGCTTAAATTGGCTCGCAAGGGCAGTTAGCTTAGTACTAACCTATGAATCTAAAACCTATGAATCAGTACAATTACTGTCCATCAACAGTGTTGGTTCGCCTAGGCCTGAAAGGGAAGATGGTCCAAGGACCTTGGGATCACACAGAGGCAAGTCTTCACATCAGTATCCTGGAAATAAGAGCAGCCCTGCTAAGTTGTGGGAATTTCAGGACCTTTTGCCTCCTGGGGTGATTTCCATGCAAACAGATAACATGTCCGTAGTGTAGTATTTAAATAAGCAAGGAAGAACCAGATCCTACCCTCTTTGCCAAGAAGCCTTGAAGGTTTGGCAATGGGTGATTATTTTGCATCACTTTCTGGTTGTAATGCACATTCTGAGGAGAACCAGCCATCTTGCAGACAGGCTCAGCAGATCCATTCTGATGCCTCACAAGTGGTCTGTCAACCAACAGTAGCTCATCAGATATTCAGCTGCTGGGACTAACCTTGCTGTGATTTCTTTGCATCCCTGGTTGACACCAAATGCAACCACTTTACTGTGATCCCTCAGGATGGAAAGTTCCCAAAAGGCAGTCTAGTATGACAGTGGCTCTCTGGACTTTTCTACATCTGTCCCATCTCTTACCTGATGTCTAATTTTTACATAAAGAAGCAGCATGCAAAGCCATGGTGATCCTCATTGCTCCATGCTAGCCACAGCAAATTTGGTTTAGCTTTTACCAGTTTTTAGATTTGTACTTCAATGTCACTAAAGAAAAGAATGACCACTTGACAACTGTACATAGAAAGCCAGAATAATTTTATAGAGACCTAAGAAAATTCAATATTTTAGAGAACATCTTTTTGTTGGTATGTGGAAGCTTACAGGAAAGCTCCTTGTTATAGTCAGTGTAAGGTTTCTCCTTTCTAGGCTGCTTGGTAAATCTCCATATATGGCTGTTGAGTTTGTTTTTTCCTCTATGTTGCTATTATTAAATGCTTAGCTTGTCATCTCTTTCTGTTCTACTCCTCACATTATGAGAATTAGGACCTGTTGTGGCATTATCCATGAGATGGACCTTGTATTTATCTTAATTGTAGTGGTACAGCTTCTTATAGGTTCATAGGTTCATGGGTTGGTACTAGGTTATTGGCCCTAGGGCCTATACAAACCTAGCCATAACATTTCCCTGGATATTTCTTCCCACAATATTTACTTCCCTGGACCCCTGTCTAGCAGGGTGACTGACATGATCACCGGGGTGAATTTGCTATCTCCCATCCAATCATCAAGGTTCCTTTTGAAGAGGGCCAAGGAGGTGCTCTGCTTGACATGTATGGGCAGTCTTTTCCAGAGTATGGGGAGTCTCTGGGTCAGGAACCTATCCTCCAGCATGTTTTGTTCATTGTGATGACAAGGTTTAGATCCTTGGAGCATGTGGCTCTGTGGGATTGTGATTTCTTTAAGTGGAGCATGTCCAACAGCTCAGGGTTTGACATGGCCTTGTATGTTAAGCAGAGATTGCCTCTGAGTAGACGATATGCCACAGAGTATAGCTGGAGTTTTTTTAGATGGTCAGCATAGGGCATCTGCTTTAGGCCTGTGATTCTTTTAGTGAGGTATTTTTGTGGCCTTTCCAGCTGTTGCAGATGTCTTGTGATGTACATACCAAACAAGGCATTGTACTCTATAATGGGTCTAATGAAGGATGAGTACAGTGGGACAATGACCTCCTTTTTTTCTGGATGAAAAGCTCTTAGTGATGAGGTGTGCCACATAGAATGATTTCCTGAATGTTGTGGCGATGTGGTTATCGAAGGTGAGACCACTGTCCACTTATGTCCCTAAGTCGCTCATCACACTTTTGGTGTTTAGTGTACTGCCATTCATGGGTACATGGTTTTTCCCAAAGGGGATAACTATACAATGTGAGAGTGTTCAATCTCGCCGTTTGTTCTTACACATGGGTTCGGAGCCGATCCTCGGCTCTGAGTCGGCCGCTTGGCAAAGCTCTGCATCGAGAAGAAGCTCGAGACCAACCTGTCTCCCACAATTCCCTCTGCCTTTACCTCAGATCTAGTTTGCCGTTGCAACGTTCGCATCAATATTGATGAGCTCAGACCACCTGGCAGATAAGATATCATTTTTTGTCTAAGATTACTTAGATAGTTCTTTTAGTTTCAATTTAAAGCCTTAGTGTGTGTTGTGTGTGTAGTGAGTCGAGGGTTTCTTAACCTTATATGTATATATTTTAGTATATATAGTTAGTTAGTTCCCTCGGGGCCTACCCCACCGACTAACTTCGATTTTGCTGCTGAATTTGACCAAATTCTGGATTTGACTTAACACTTTTACTTGTTTTATCACCATTAGTGTACTTGGCTGTGACTGTCTGTATCAGGACTGTGTAGACATTTATATATTTAAATATATAACTTTACTAGATTTGACTGTTCTTATATTGATAATGTCTGAGAAAGCGAAGTCAGGCTTCAAACGGTGCGAATGTGGACAGAAAATGTCTGTCACAGATAACCATAGCTCCTGCGTCTACTGTCTTGGCCCTCTCCATCTGCAAGAAGACTGTTCCATTTGTCATTCTTTCAGTGGAAGGGTCATGACAGATAGGCGCAGGAAGCTCATGGACAAGAGGCCTTTTGAAGCCTACATTTCAAGAGGCTCTTGATAAATCGGACCAGGCATCTAAATCCTCGAAAGAGTCAAAGACGTCGGAGCCCATGTCATCGGCTCCGAGCTCTTCATTTAAAGTTCGTTCACCGGTTCCACAGACCTCGGGGCCGAGTGTCTAACTTCTGTCTGTCACCGAGCCTCGAGTCTTGGAACCGGTGATGGAGCTTCCACCACCTGTGCTCTTGAGGTCGGCTCCGTCTTCGATTCCTTTGATGCGTTCTTCTAGGCCCCTCTCTGACTCCGACGTAGACCGTGTGGTGCAGAAGTTAATGGAGAATACGGCCTTGTCCAAACTCATTTCAGTCTCTTCCCAGTTGGTGTTGAGACTCGAAGGCCTTCCCTTATCTCCATCTGTTCCTCCTCCGAGGCCTATTCAGCCTTCGGAGCCGGGAGAGGCTGATCTGATGATCGTGGAGCCCTCGGTGCCGGAGCCGTCTTTCTCTCGGTTGGCACCGTTCACCTCGACTCCGACGGATCCATTACCGGAATCGCAGAGCCGACGATCTATCCTTGGTTCGGGGACCGAGAGTCGGACCGATGTTTCGGTTCGGACTCTCCCTCTCGGTGCCTCGGCACGGATTGACTCGGCTCCGTCCTCGGGGTCGATGCCCTCGGTCCCCGTCTCGGGGATCCCTCCGCTTTCTTCGGAACCGAGGGATTCCTCAACTCGGGACCCGGGGGCCTTCGACTTGATGAGGAAGGTGTTGTCGACTCAGACAACCACTTCAGCAGAGACAGCTTCTCCTTCCCATAAAGGCCTGTTATCCTCTTCTGCACCCACGGCTACTTCAAAGCGTCGAGCACTGGTGTCTCAGCCGCTCCCAGAGGGAGTCCCTTCTTCCTCGGAGGCTTCATCGGATGCCCCCCTGAGGAAGTTCCGAGGAAAAGATTGTGTAAGAGGAGACACTTGGATTCTCCACAAGAATCCTTAACATCGGACACTGACTTGGAGGAGTCAGAAGGGTCCCCAAAATTACCCTCAGAGGATGTCTCCTTTTCTGACATCCTGGAGATACTGAAACAGAGAGGTGATTGGCAGGCCGTACCCCCTTCTGAGGATGAGTCAGTCTTGCTGAAGGCATTCGGTGCTCGCCCTTCTTCCTCCTGGGTCACTCCGCCCTTCAATGAGTTGATGGAATTGATTGCTCGAAGGGCGTGGGAGACACCTGACACAGTGGAGCCAGTCCCTAGTAAGCCTAATAAATATATTACGGCCCCTCAAGACAAGGCATATCTCACAAAAGGAGTTCCAGTGGACGCTATGGTGGTGGCAGCTGCCACTAAGAAGGAGATGTCTGAATCTTCCTCATCTGTCCATCCGCCTAACAGAGATTCTAGGACTATGGACAGGTATGGGAAGCGCATTTTTAGTTCAGCGGCTTTCTCCATGCGATCGCTAAACTATTTGACGCATTTCACACGTTTACAGAGGGATCTAATCAAAGAGTTGGGAGATACCCTCCAGGGTACTACAGATGCTGCTGTCACGGAAAAAGTTACAGCACAACTCAATACCCTTACATCAATTGTAAACTCGTCCATGAGGCTAATTTCATATGCAGCTGAAGGGTCGAGTAGGGCTGCGGCTTCAGCGATTGCTCTTCGTAGACAATCCTGGATGCGCTTATGTTCCTTTGCGGAAGCCTTCAAGTCTTCCTTTACTAACGCCCCATTTGACGGTGCCACTCTCTTTGGCCCCAAAGTAAAGGAGACCCTTACCCGGTGTGAGCAAGAGGGAAAGACTCTGTCTGCTGTCGGAGTCCGTTTTTCCACCCCATCCAGACCGTACCCCAAAGGGCAACGAGGTGGAAAAATGTGGTTTCGAAAACCCCAAGGCTCTTTCCCAGGCACACAGGGTGATGCCCCCTCCCGAGGCAGAGGGGGGGCAGAAGTGGAAGACGTCGCCCTGGCGGCAGAGGAGGTCCACAAAACCAAGGTGACAGGGATACACTCCCTGGGAAGCCTTTCCAGCACTCCTGAGAGGAGGCCCGACTGTCCTGCTCTGGAGGCAGTCGGGGGTCGCTTAGCTTTATACCCTCAGGCCTGGCAAAGTCTTACCTCAGACAAATGGGTAAAAAGCATTATTACCAGAGGTTACAGAATTCCATTTCTATTTCCCCCATTACCGCAGAAAAGACTCCCAGATGTACCGCCCCATCTGCGAGATCCTGCAGCTATAGAAATTTCAAAGCTGCTAGAAAAAGAGTCATCCAACCAGTCCCGGACCAAAGAGGATTCGGAACTTACTCAAGGTTCTTTTTAGTTCCAAAAAAGACAGGGGACTGGAGGCCAATTCTGGACCTAAGCAAGCTCAATACTTTCGTCAGGAAAGAAAAGTTCCGGATGGTCACGCTTCAATCGATCCTTCCATTCTTACAGAAGGACGACTGGATGTGCTCAATAGATCTCAAGGACGCGTACTACCACATCAAAATGGCCAGAGCATCCAGGGATCACTTGCGCTTCCGGCTGGGAGCCAGTCACTTTCAATTTCGGACCCTGCCCTTTGGTCTGACCTCAGCCCCCAGGGTCTTCACCAAATGTATGGCAGTGGTAGCGTCTCACTTGAGATGCCTAGGATTCCAGGTGATGTTCTTCATACCACATTGCTGCAGTCCTAACACTTGGGTAGTCCGCTGTCCCAGTCGGCCCGAATACCAAAGTATATGGCTGACGTCGGTCAAGGCGCATTAGTCTGACGTCAGGACGTCAGGGTACAAATGCGCATGACCGACGTCATATCCTCAGTCTTTTTTGCCGCATGGTCCGATGCAGAAGCAGTTTTGCAAGTGCAGGTTGGCGTTCTGAGATTTTCCGAAGTCGGAGTTTCAGACCGAATCCAAGTTGGCTAAGTACCCCGTTGGGTTTATTTTGGTTTTTTCTTGCCTCAGTATTTTACCGGATGTCAGAAAAAGTGAATAACTGTATTTCTTGTGGGAAACAGATACCTCATAGGGATTACCATACCTTGTGTATACCTTGCTTAGGGCCTGAGCACGACGTTGTTGGCTGTCGCTCTTGTGCTAGATTTAACAAACGCACTATAAAGAGAAGATTAGATTGTGCCAGGTTAGTTTTTGGGAAGCGGTGTAATTATAAAATGCCGTCGGATGCTCCGACGCCCGCTTCGTCAAAAAAGCGCAAGGACAAAACAGCAAAGCCTAAGCTGGAAGTACCGTCCGTCCCGGACGTCGGTTCTTTAGAGGGCTCGGTGGAGCCAGGGGTTCAGCCAGAAATTTCTTTGGAATCCCAGGGAGAGACTTTATTACTGCAAGATGTGACCTCTCAGGAGGTAGGCCAGGCGGAAGGGGCTTCTCAGGTAGCTGTTCTTCCCTCCCTTCCTAAGGTGGTTAGGCCCTCCCCTGCTGTTTCCAAGGCTTCTCCCAGGGGCAGGCCAGGTTTTGTTTTAGGAGTTACCCCTAGTTCTTCAGGGTCTGTACCTAAGAAGCATATGCTTAAGATGGCAGAAGATTTGATTACAATGATTAGAGGTTCTATGCCCCTCCTGATAAGAGGCCTAGGGTGGAACCTGAGCTTGGGAGTTTTGAGCAGTGTTCGGATGCTTCTGAGTCTTGGCTGAAGACTTGCAGGAGTATTCCCTTACTCTGATTCTGATGTAGATGATTCTACTCCTTCTGCTTCTCCTCCTGAGGATTTTTCATTTTCAGAGACTCTTCATTCCATGAGGAGCATTTTAAATGGGAAGGTCAGGATTTCTCTGATTCCAGGAAAAGGCTTAGGGAATTTTGTTTCTACCCCAGCATAGGCCTTTAGCTATTCCTCCTGTTCTAGATGTGGTAGAGGATGTTTTGCAGAGGCTTCTCTGAACCCTGACTCTTTGCCTCCTGCTCCAGTTAAACCGGATAGATATTATAGGGTGCCTGAAGCTCATAAGTATCTTTTAAGAGTCCTAGGGCAGACCCAGAAACTGTTTCACAGGGGCCTAAAGGTGTTAAGGCTTCTGTTGTTAAAAATCCTGTTCCTCCAGATAAAGAGGCTAGGGCTTTGGATAGATGGGGAAAGAAAGTGTATACTTCTTCCACTTTGGCCATGAGAGCTTTGAATTGCCAGTTTCACATGTTGAAATACCAAAATTATCTCCTTTCACAATTAAAGTCTAAGGTAGATGCTTTGGCGGAAGGTATTGAGTGTAAAGAGTTGCAGGATTTAGTTCATGTTTCTGAACAGGTGGGTAAGCATTCTTTGCAATGTGGTTTTGATGCTGTGCAGGCCTCTTCGAGGGTGGCTGCCACTGGTTCGGTTCTTCGCAGGCACGCCTGGTTGAGGGATCAGAATTTAGCTGAGCATGTGAAAACAAGGATTTTAGATGCTCCTTTACAATCTGATGTGTTGTTTGGTTCGCCTGTGGAAGCAGTTCTAAAGAAAATGGAAGACAAGGCTAAGTCTATGCAGACTGTTAAAGATTTTTGCAGGTTCAGCCTCCAGTTTAGTAGAAATTGGCCTACCAAGGGGTGGACATATCCTGCTTATGATTCCCAGTCTAGGGGTAGGTCTAGACGTGGTAGAGGCAGTGCTCAAGGTTCTTTTAGGCCTAGAACAGGGAGTTCACCTGCTCAGTCTTCTGGTGAGGGCAGGGGTCAGTCCTTTCGTAAACAGACACAATGACCTGCCTTTTCAGCTGCCAGAATCTTCTCGTCTGGCAGCACCTTTGGGAGGAAGGTTGGCACTTTTCAAAGAAAACTGGAGTTTAATTACCCAAGACAGATGGGTATTGGATATCATTCACCACGGTTACAGGTTTTATTTCCATACCTTGCCTCCTTTCAAAGGCATGCCAGACATTCCTCCTCAACAAAGGAAAGAGGCTCACAAGCAAATTTCTCTGTTGCTCCAAATAGGGGCCATTCAGCGGTTCCTGTGCCAGAAAGGGGCCTAGGATTTTATTCTCGCCTGTTCCTAGTACCAAAAAAGGGGAACACTTGGAGACCAATTTTGGATCTGTCTATCCTCAACACTTATCTGGACATTCCCAAGTTCAAAATGTTGACGTTACAACAGCTTTTACCTCTGCTGGGCAAAGATCACTGGATGGTAACTTTGGATCTCAAGGAAGCTTACCTTCATGTTCCTATCAGACTAATTTGCAGGAAATATCTGCGTTTTCGAGCTGGGAATTCTCATTATCAGTTCTCTGCATTGCCCTTTGGCTTATCTACTGCGCCCAGAGTATTCACAAAGGTTCTGGCTCCAGTGATAGCTTTCTTCAGGCTAAAAGGAATACAAATCTATCCTTATTTGGACGATTGCCTGATTCTGGCTCAAGGAAGGGACGTGCTTCTTCAGCATTTGGAATATGTGATAGCAGTGCTAAGATGCCTAGGGTATTCTGTGAACGAAATAAAGTCCAGTCTAGTACCCTCTCAAGACATGTGCTTTCTGGGTGTGAGACTGAATACAGCAACCCAGATGGCCTTTTAACCCCGGACAAACAAAGGAATCTTTCTCTTTACTTCCATCAACTATCTCATCAGTCCGGGCTGACTGCAAGGACAGTCCTTCAAGCCTTAGGGTTCATGGCATCTTGTATTCTGGTACTTCCCAATGCCAAACTGCATATGAGGAAGCTACAATGGTATCTCAAAATGTATGGACACAGCACTGCCAGGATTTGGACACTGTCATTCAAATAATACCTTGCATTCAAAAGGAATTTTTGTGGTGGGCTCAGGAATGTCACCTAAACAAGGGACTCTCTGTGACCCGGCCAGAGGCGAGTCAGATTCTAACGACAGATGCCTCAGACACAGCTTGGGGAGCTCATCTGAATGGAAAGTGGATACAAGACAAGTGGCCTGCCAGACTGCAGCATCTACATATCAACATGAAGGAGATGTTAGCAGTCCAGTTTGCATTACTGGCTTTCAAGGATTTACTTCTTCCAGGGCAGGTGTTGATTCTAACAGACAACACAACTGTCATGTGGTACATCAACAAACAAGGGGGAACACATTCTTATCCTCTATGCAGGCAAGCAATGATTTTATGGGAGACTGCGTTAAGCTTGCAGCTGAATCTTCAAGCAAGGTTTCTGCCAGGAGCACAGAACTCCTTAGCAGATGTCTTAAGCAGGCAAATCATGGATCCCCACGAGTGGAAACTGGATCTTCATGTATTTCAGACATTGACAGTGTCATGGGGAACTCCAGACATAGATCTGTTCGCTTCTCCACTAAACCACCAGCTGCCAAAGTTTTGCACGAAAAGGTTTCATCACACAGCCTGGAAAGTGGATGCTCTTTCTTTCAGTTGGAAAAATCTTCATGTGTATGCCTTTCCACCTCTGCCTCTCCTCCCAAAGGTACTTCTAAAGGTCAGACAAGACAAGCCAAGGATGATTTTAATAGCTCCAGATTGGCCTCGGCAGCACTGGTACCCATTGCTGAGGAGTCTGGTAAGGAAGCCTCCATGGCCCTTACCTTTGATTCCACATCTATTGTCTCAGAAGGATGGGCATCTGCTCAATGTCAAGCTTCACTCTCTTCATCTAACAGCTTGGCATATTCTGTTTTGAACCATAGCAGGTCTCAGCTTCCTCAACAAGTTTTGAATGTGATTATGGAAGCCAGAAGACCTAGTACAAGGAAAGTGTACGCAGGAAAATGGAAGAGATTTTTATTTTGGTGTGCAGCAAAGGATTTGGATGTTTCTGAGCCAAATTTGAGTGTGGCTCTTCAATATCTTACTGAGTTATTGGACAAAGGTTTGTCTTTCTCTTCCATTAAGATTCATGCTGCAGCAATTTCAGCTCACTATGATTGTGACCCACCATTGTTTTCTCATCCTTTGTTCAAGCAATTTCTTAGAGGGGCAAAGAATATAAGACCCCCACGTAGAGCTCCTACTCCTGCTTGGGACCTCAATTTTGTGTTGGAGAAACTCACTTTACAACCTTTTGAGCCTGCAGCTACTGCTGAATTGAAATATTTGTCATGGAAGACTGCTTTTTTGTTAGCCATTACATCTGCAAGAAGGGTGTCTGAATTGCAGGCCCTTATGGCAGTTGAGCCTTTCCTGATTTTTCATAAGGATAGGGTATCTTTACGGACTAATCCTTCCTTTATGCCTAAAGTGGTTTCTAGTGTGGCTTTAAACCAAACTATTCATTTGCCTACCTTTTATGCAGATCCCCAAAATAAGGGAAAAGATTTTGCACACTTTAGATGTACACAGGCAGTTGCGTTATTATTTAAGCAGGACTAAGGATTTTAGGCAGTCTCAGCAGTTGTTTGTTTCTTTTGCTTTGAGTTCTCAGGGCAAGCCTGTGTCAAAACAAACTATTTCTAAGTGGATTGGGTTTTGCATTGCATTTTGTTATTCCCATCATGGCAAGGAGATTCCAGCTGGGATTAGGCCTCATTCCACTAGGGCTACTGCCACTTCAACAGCATTTCTAAGGGGTGGCAACTAAGGATATTTTGGAGGCAGCTACTTGGAGTTCAGTGCATACTTTCTCTAAGCATTACCACCTTCCTCTCTACTCTAAATCTAGGGCTGGTTTTGCCACGGCTATTTTGCAGGGCATGTTGTCAGCTCCTGCTTCCTTATGATTTGCCAGCCTCCCTTACCTCTGCTTTGGGATTCTACCCAAGTGTTAGGACTGCAGCAATGTGGTATGAAGAACATAGTACAGTTTTGTACCTACCATAAATGTAGATGTTCGAAGATCCACATTGCTGCAGTCCAATTTACCCTCCCTCCTTCCCCTCTGTGTTTAGGGGTGGTTGTGTGGGGTGAGGTTATACTCTTGTAAATTTGTATATATTGTATATATATTTGGTGCAGGAGTGTGTGGTGTTTTTTGGTTTTAGCCTTATCTTTTTAGGGTCTTCTGACATCTGGGGCAAGAAAAGACTGAGGATATGACGTCGGTCATGCGCATTTGTACCCTGACGTCCTGACGTCAGACTAATGCGCCTTGACCGACGTCAGCCATATACTTTGGTATTCGGGCCGACTGGGACAGCGGACTACCCAAGTGTTAGGACTGCAGCAATGTGGATCTTCGAACATCTACATTTATGGTAGGTACAAAACTGTACTTTTCCGTATCTGGACGACTGGCTCCTTACTGCCACCACCGAGCGTCGACTGATTCAGGCCAGGGATTACACATTAGAACTCTGTGTTCATCTCAGAATTTCCTTAAATTTCGAAAAATCTGCATTACAGCCATCACAGCATATCTCATTCATAGGAGCAGATTTACATACTCGTTGCTTGATTCTAAGGCTTCCCTCAGAAAGAATAGCCTCTCTACAAAATCACATATCTCTTCTCCTGTTGTCCAAGAAATCCCCGGCAAAACTGGTTCTGAAAGTTTTGGGTCTCATGGCGGCTTCCCTCATTGCAATACCCTTGGGAAGACTGCACATGAGAGTCCTTCAATGGTTGCTATTCGCACAATGGTCATTCCAACAGTTACCGCTGACACATGAAATTCACATCACAAACATCTGCAAATCGCACCTGTCTTGGTGGCTTCAGAGTTGCAATCTCTCCAGCGGCCGACCGTTTGTGCTACCCACTCCGACAGCTACGGTGACCACGGATGCTTCCCTGATAGGGTGGGGGGCATCTTTCAGGGACAGACAGTCCAAGGAGAATGGACCAATCTAGAGTACAACCTGCACATCAATGTTCTGGAGATGAGGGCAGTGTTTCTGGCGTTGCAACACTTTTCTCCCCTTCTACCTCTAGGGACCATTGCAGTTCAATCGGACAACATGTCCGTAGTCTGGTACATAAACAAGCAAGGAGGAACCAAATCTTACCAGTTATGCAGAGAGACCATGAGAATTTGGCAATGGGCAGAGTCCACGGGTCGCTTTCTGATAGCAATGCACATCCCGGGGTTATCCAACGTCATAGCGGACAGGTTGAGCAGAGCCATTCTGTTACCTCACAAGTGGTCCCTCAAACGAACAATTGCGGACATGATATTCCGCAAGTGGGGCCAGCCTTGCTGCGATCTGTTTGCATCTCCAATGAACACCAAATGCAGAAGCTACTTTGCCCAATTACCCCCTCCAGGGGAAGTCCCCAGGGACGCTCTGATTCACGATTGGCCCCCGGGTCTCCTGTATGCCTTCCCTCCTATACCTCTGATTCCAAGATTTCTGCAGAAAGCCAACAACCTGGAGAGGACGATAATCCTCATTGCCCCATTCTGGCCTCGTCAAATTTGGTTTCCCTTTCTTCAAGCACACCAAATACGGGAACCCTGGATCCTGGACTCGGAGCCGGATCTGCTGACACACTCGTCAGGGGCTCCCCACCCGTCGCTCCTGTCCCTCAGACTAGCAGCTTGGCTGCTCCACTTCCCTTCTTAGCCAGGTCTGATCTTCTTTCTCCTGCGGTTCAAAATATTCTGGTGGCTTCTCATAAAGCTTCCACTACAAAGATTTACACTAGTAAGTGGAAGCGTTTTGTATACTGGGCAACTACGCAACATTTGGATCCCTTAATAGCCCCACTGAACAAAGTCTTGGAGTTTCTATCTATTCTATTTCACCAAGGAGCTTCTCCTGCCACCTTGAGGGTTCAGTTGGCTGCTATTTCAAACTTTCATGTGGGAGAAAATGGAGCGCCTATTATGGCTCATAGGCTTTGTAAGGCCTTTCTAAAAGGGTCTTTCCATATCAGGCCACCAGTCAGGTTTCCTACAGCACCATGGAATCTGAACCTCCTGTTATCACAACTAATGCTACCACCCTTTGAACCAGCCTCTTCCTGTTCTTTGAAGTTCTTGTCATGGAAAACCCTCTTTCTGGTAGCTATCACTTCAGCCAGACGAGTATCAGAACTTCAAGCTCTTTCCATTAAACACCCATATTTGATCTTTCACCCTGATAGGGTATCTCTTTGCACCAACCCGTCCTTTCTTCCCAAGGTTTGTTCAATCAATAACATTAATCAGTCCATTGAGCTCCCCACATTTTTCAAGAACCATTCCAATAAGCTAGAATATATGTTACACAAGTTGGATGTTCATAGACAACTCAGATTTTACTTGGATAGAACAAAGGATCACAGAAAGGCAGATCAACTCTTTATAGCCTTTGCGGACAGCAGAAAGGGCATGGCAGTGACGTACCCTTTCCAAATGGCTATCCGATTGTATTACTTTTGTTTATACTGCTACTGGACAGAGTTTACCCGTCAAACCAAAAGGACATTCTACTAGATCAATATCTACATCCCTGGCTCATGTGGCCCGCCTACCTTTGGACACTATTTGTGCGGCCGCCACTTGGTCTAAACCACATACGTTCATCACTCATTACAAAGTGGATAGGGTTTCCAGGGACAGGGCAACCTTTGGTTCCACTGTGCTCAGAAACGTTCTTCCGTGAGTTTCTCAGGGTCACGGAGCTAGGGACGCTACCCATGTGTAAGAACAAACGGCGAGATTGAACACTCTCACATATAGAAGTTATGTCCTTACCATAACGTTCCATGTGGAGTGTTCATCTTGCCTTTGTTCTTACATTCCCACCCTCCCACCCAAAGGTCAGGAAGAACTTCCAGTTTAGATGTCTGGTTTGGTTCTCCCGCTTCTGTTCCTCTTAGCTGTTACTGCTGTTTTCAGCTACGCCTTAGCATGTATGTTGTGTGTTTCATTCCCGTTGGGATCTGGTATTGTTTGCAAACTAGATCTGAGGTAAAGGCAGGGGGAATTGTGGGAGACAGGTTGGTCTCAAGCTTCTTCTCGATGCAGAGCTTTGCCAAGCGGCTGACTTGGAGCCGAGGATCGTCTCCGAACCCATGTGTAAGAACAAAGGCGAGATGAACACTCCACATGGAACGTTATGTTAAGGACATAACTTCAATTTTCTTGGCATTAAGCTTGAGCCCATGGCTCTGGCACCAAGCATCTGTTTCTGTAAGGCCCTTTTGTAGAATAGCCACTTCATTTGGGGATTCAATAATGGCTCCCAGTTTGCAGTCATCTGCAAAATTTATTAGCCAAAGTCCCTTAGTGTTGGTCTGTACTTCAGAGAAGTAGATGCCAAACAAGAGCAGTCCCAAGACTGAACCCTGAGGTACTCCACTTGTCACTTGTCTGGAGCTGGATTTGGAGTTAGCTACTTTTACAGTCTGGGTTCTGCCAGTAAGCCAGTTGGCAGTCCATTGAGTGGCATAGGGATTTATGCCCAGCTTAGTAAGTTTATCTATGATTCCAGAGTGGGGGATGGTGTCGAAGGCCTTGGCGAGGTCCAGATAGGCTGTGTGGACCACTTTACCCTCGTCCACAGCTCTGGAGATTGTTTCAAAGAAGTCAGTCAGGTTCAGGAGACAAGATCGGCCCTTCATGAACCCAAACTGGGTGGGGTCCAGTGTTTGAAGGTTGCCAATGTCTTTGTGTATAAGTTCCATGATAATGCGTTCCATGCCCTTGCAGATCAGGCTCATCAGACTGATGGGACGGTAGTTCCTGGGATCCAAGGTGGATCCCCCCTTGTAGAGTGGGATAACTGTAGCTGTGCACCACTTAGTGGGCATGAAGCCTGAGGTGAGGCTATGATTAAACATGACACTTACATGAGGTGCTAGTTCATTTTGTAGTTCATGTAGTACACAGCCTGAGATATCATCTGGTCCCATGGATGCTGTATTCTTAGCTTTGGAGAATGCGGTTTCTACCTGTGTGGCCGTGATATTGTGGAAATTGGTAATCTTTTGGTATTCAGATGGGCCCTTTAGGGGGTGAGAGGGGGGTGAAGTTGGCACTAAATTGATCTGCCAGGATATTGGCAAAATCCTTGGGATCAGTATATTGAATGCCATTCTGTTGTAGCTCAGAGCAGATCTGAGCATTGCCATTTAGATTCTTGACATAACTATAGAATGCCTTGTGGTTATCTTTGGAATCTTTAGGAATTTTATTTTTGTAACTAGCTTTGGAGGATTTTATGAGGGATCTCACCTTCTTACTGAGGCTGGTAAGGGAGTTTTTTTGCATCCTGGGATTTTCCTCTTTTCTGCAACAGTTTCTTCCTTCTATTGTATAGTTTGTTTATGGCAGGGGACCACCAGATTGGTTTCCTTTTTTTGGTGGAGAGCATCTTGGTTCTATTTGGGATGGCACGATTTATGCACGAGTGGATGTGCTCGTACGGTGCCTTAGTGTAGGATTCAGCAGTCGAACTTTCAGCTCTCGTCTGCATGGGTGTCATGAAGTTTGTCACTTCTGACTTGAGTAGCATGAAGTTGGCTTTGGAGATGTTTTTTACGGAGGTTTCCTTACTGGGGGTGGGATGTGGATGTCAAGGGTGATTTGCTTATGGTCAGACCTGACCAATGAGGGGGGTGACCACTGGTGTGGAGCATCTATCTCCCATGTTGGTAATGATCAGCTCTAGGGTATTGGAGCCCCTTGTGGGACTATGGATTAGTTGATCCAGGGCTTGAAATTTATGAATTCCAAGAACCGTTAGGCAAAGGTAATGGCAGAGTCATTGAAATCACCCAGTATTAGGGTGTTTGATTGCATCTTAATATTTTCCAGTATGTTTAAAAAGGTGTAGTGAGAATCTTCAGGCATGGTGGGGGATCTTTAGCAAGCTACAATTTGGATTGCAGTCTTACCTAGTGTTAGTTGATCCTGGAGAATTTCAGATGCATTATGTTGGGCAACTAGCCTGGAGGTGTGAATATCCTTGGTGAATATGGGCACTCCTCCACCTTTAGTGTTTTGGTCTTGGTTTGGTGGCCAAAAAGTGTGGTATGAGTTGTAGCCTGGTATTGCAGGGGTGCTCTCTGAAGCTGTGAACCAGGTCTCAGTTACTGCACAGATATCAGTGTTCTCCATTTTTAGGAGTGCTTTGAGAGAGTGCATTTTGAGGTTTAAACTTCTAGCATTGAGTAACATTACCTTCAGATTTTGTATGCTTGTATCTGTTATGGTGGTGGTTTTGTCCTTTGAACCTTGCCTAAAAAAGGCACTAGAGGGGTGGCAAGAGCTTTAGCCAGTAACCTGAAACCCAGGGGTGACAGGTGCAGACCATCTCTGGCAAAGCATCATAGTTTGTCGAGCATGTCGTCCCAGACAGATATTGGATCCCTTTTGAATGACACCAAAAGCTTAGCCAATTCTTGAAGTCAGTCATGTTGTCCTTATACTGTGATATCATTCTGGGTGAAGGCAGGATGCTACTCAGGTCTAGGGTCATACCTGCCTGGGCCACATGATCCGAGAGCTCTTCCATGTCTCTTTTCATGTAGTCCAGGGAGGTACGTCTCAAGTCATTCACTCCAACATGGACAATGACAGAGTCATATTTTTATTTGTTGAGGAGTGACTTGAGTGCATGCATTATATGGTGGATCCTGGCACCCAACAGGCAACTGACTGTAATTTTCTCCTTGTTCAGCTTGGTGAGTGAGACATTAGTGTGCCTGACTATAGAGTCACCTATGATTAAAGTGTTGCATACGTTGTCTTCCTTAGGGGCTGTTGTAGGGTGGCACACTGGTGTTGTGAGCTATGTGTCACGTTGGTTGTGACTGGTGTTTACGTTTCAGCTTCGGAGGTCCTTGTTGCTTGAGCAGGTTAATGTTAAGGGCCTCCGCATATGTGGGTTAAGTGCTGCTATGTGTGGGTGTTTAGGGTGTGGGGTTTGAAGGGCTATGTGTTGCTTGAGATATAGTGCAGGTGTTAACCTTCTTCTCTTGACTATCTAGCACAATCTTGGCTGGAGAGAGCTTTGCTTCCAGTTTATCTATGTAAGTGCATCTCTCACAGGTTGTAGTGTCGGGTGGTAGGAGTAGAGGGTTATCTATGTACATGAGGCAGTTGCATTGCCCCAGTATGCCCATATTCACCAGGTGGAAAGGAGAAATCACCAGAAGCTGACTCTTGGAAATGCCTGTTTAGGTGCTTTTTTTGTAAAGTACAAGAGCTGTTTTCCCTTACCTTTGCAAGGTACTTTGCAATTATAGGCTGTTTCGTGCTTATGATTAATTTCTCCTTATTAATAAGGAGAGTTGAGTGCTTGTAAGAGTTTAAGGCTTCCTATTGCTTTCCAGCAGGTTCTAGAGCAAGTGCTAGTCACAGGGGTTCAGATTTTAGTGCTACTACAAGGTGCTAGTCACAGGAGTCCAGATTTTAGTGCTACTACTGAGAAACCAGCTAGTTCTAAGGAAAAATTTGAAGAGCAGACTTTCTGGCACCTGGAATAGTTTAACCATAGCCCTGCGGTGCTGCAAGATGTGAAAAATGCGCAAACTTACACATTATTAAGCCAGAAAGTTGAAAGGGATAGAAATTAGCCCAAAATAGTTAATAAAATCACAATTTCAGAGCTGGAAACCACCCCTCTAGTGTTAGATGGGCAGTACAATGCTCACGACTCCCACTGGTAAGCAGTAGGACTTCCCTCTACCACAGCAAGGTCTGGATAGCTCTGAACAAAGAAAATAAAGTCCTGAAACCAGCAAAGCCTAGGATTTGGACTATACCAGCTAGGAAAGGTGAGAAATGAGCAGACATGATAGTATTTTTTTTTTTTGGTTAAAACAGGCTAAATAATGCAATGATACAGTAAATAAACACAGAAGAGACTAACACACTTAAGTGTGTAGCCCTAAACAGTAAATACAATTAAAACTGTACATAATTAGCAATTTAAAACTTTTTAAATGAAGCAAGGCAAGTGCAGAACTGAAAAATGATTTAAGAAGCAGTAATACAGTAGAATAAGTAGCTAGTCTACATATACAGAAAAGTCTATATATACAGAAAAGAAGCTAAAACACACTAGGGTGGGAAGATGACATAATGGTTAAGGTGTTTACCTTAAAGACACAAGGTGCAGGGTTTGATTCTCACATGGGGTAACTGGCTAGGCTTCAAATGGCCCAAAAGGGCAGTTAGCCTAGTACGAACCTATGAATAAAACAATTCAGATGCAGTGCAACCTAGAGCACTTGAGTTGTAGTAATATTAAGGCAAATACAGTTTTAGCAAATGCACTAAAATATACTATATATTTACAAAATGTTTGAAAAGCACAGTCAGAACACAAGGACATTCAAGCAATTTTTTTTTTTAAGAAAGGGAGAAAGGAGGAACAGAAGGAAAGAAACTTAGTGGGTTGGCTTTCTCAGATGTTCCCTCTGTACTAGGTAGAATGAGCCAATGAAACTAGACTGGGAGGAGTGTCCAAGATTAAATTTAGAGTAGGGTGGGTAACTGCAAGGCCAGCAGGTATAAAGGCAACATGCAAATAGGGAGGGAGGGTAGGAACCGATTTTAGGCAGAACGCACTACAGAAATGTTTATCACAGCAGAAAACCAGGAGTGAGTCAATACCTATGAAATACAGTACAAGTATGCAGTGTACAATAAAATTGCTATAAATATCTAAAATAAGCAATAACTACTACAAATAAGCAAAAATAAACAGGCTACTTATTGCTATATATCACAGATCAGGTGCTCCTCCCCAGATAGCTGTGTGTGTAATGGCTGAAACATTCAAGTTAACTTCTTAAGTAACAGAAAGTTGAAACCTGAAACAACTTTAAAAAAAAGCTCAAAAGAACCAATGAGGTGGTTTCTCCAACCCATAGAACTGGCAACCCAACTAGACAATGACCATAAACTCTAAACTCTCACTGAAGTTGGGGATGGTCTTTGCTAACTAAGATGGCAGAGACAATGAGCTCAGAAAACAGCCTCTAACAGACAACTAAGCCCACAAAGCAATCAGGAATACGGAGAATATTACAGCTACTAAATAAACCATTTTAGGCAGAACACACTACAGAAATGTTTATCACAGCAGAAAACCAGCAGTGAACCAATACCTATGAAATAAAGTACAAGTATGCAAAATACAATAAAATAGCTATAAATATCTAGAATAAGCAATAACTACTACAAATAAGCAAAAAAAGGCTACTTATTGCAATATATCACAGATCAGGTTCTCCGCCCCAGATAGCTCTGTGTGTAATGGCTGAAACACTCAAGTTAAATTCTTAAGGAACAGAAAGTTTAAACCTGAAACAACTTTAAAAAAGCACAAAAGAACCAAAGAGGTGGTTTCTCCAAGCCGTAGACCTGGCAACCCAACTAGACAATGACCATAAACACTAAACTCTCACTGAAGTGGGGGATGGTCTTCGCTAACTAAAATGGCATGGACATTGAGCTCAGAAAACAGCCTCTAACAGACAACTAGGCCCACAACACAATCAGGAATATGAAGAATATTACAGCTACTATCTAAACTGTTTAGGCAGAACACACTACAGAAATGTTTATCACAGCAGAAAAACAGCAGTGAGCCAATACCTACGAAATACAGTACAAGTATGCAGAATACAATAAAATTGCTATACATATCTAGAATAAACAATAATTACTACAAATAAGCAAAAAAAAACCAGGCTAATTATTGCTATATATCACAGAACAGGTGCTGCTCCCCAGATAGGTTTCTGTGTAATGGCTGAAACACTCAAGTTAACTTCTTAAGAAACAGAATGTTGAAACCTCAAACAACTTTAAAAAAAAAGCTCAGAAGAACCAATGAGGTGCTTTCTCCACAACCCAGCTCGACAATGACCATAAACTCTCACTGATGTGGGGGATGGTCTTTGCTAACTAAGATGGCCTGGACAATGAGCTCAGAAAAAAAGCCTTTAACAAACAACTAGACCCACAGCATAAGGAATATGGAGAATATTACATCTACTACCTAAACTATTCTAGGCAGAACACACTACAGAAAGGTTTATCACAGCAGAAAACTAGCAGTGAGCCAATACCTATGAAATACAGTACAAGTATGCAGTATACAATAAAATTGCTATAAATATCTAGAATAAGCATTAACTACTACAAATAAGCAAAATAAACAGGCTACTTATTGCAATATATCACAGATCAGGTGCTCGTCCCTAGATAGCTCTATATGTAATGGCTGAAACACTCAAGTTAAATTTTTAAGTAACAGAAAGTTGAAACCTGAAACAGCTTTAAAAAAAGCTCAAAAGAACCAATGAGGTGGTTTCTCCAAGCCGTAGACCTGGCAACCCAACTAGAGAATGACCATGAACACTAAACTCTCACTGAAGTGGGGGATGGTCTTTGCTAACTAAGATGGCAGATACAATGAGCTCAGAAAACAGCCTCTAACAGACAACTAGGCCCACAAAACAACCAGGAATATGGAGAATATTACAGCTACTAAATAAACTATTTTAGGCAGAACACACTACAGAAATGTTTATCACAGCAGAAGACAAGCAGTGAACCAATACCTATGAAATAAAGTACAAGTATGCAGAATAGAATAAAATAGCTATAAATATCTAGAATAAGCAATAACTACTACAAATAAGCAAAAAAAAAAAAAGGCTACTTATTGCAATATATCACAGATCAGGTACTCCTCCCCAGATAGCTCTGTTTGTAATGGCTGAAACACTCAAGTTAAATTCTTAAGTAACAGAAAGTTGAAACCTGAAACAGCTTTAAAAATAGCTCAAAAGAACCCATGAGGTGGTTTCTCCAAGCCGTAGACCTGGAAACCAAACTAGAGAATGACTATAAACACTAAACTCTCACTGAAGTGGGGGATGGTATTTGCTAACTAAGATGGCATTGGACAATGAGCTCAGAAAACAGTCTCAAACAGACAATTAGGCCCACAACACATTCAGGAATATGGAGAATATTACAGCTACTACCTAAACTATTTTAGAAAGAACACACAACAGAAATGTTTATCACAGCAGAAAACCAGGAGTGAGCCAATACCTATGAAATACAGTACAAGTATGCAGTGTACAATAAAATTGCTATAAATATCTAGAATAAGCAATAACTACTACAAATAAGTAAAGAAAACAGGCTACTTATTGCTATATATCACAGATCATGTGCTCGTCCCTAGATAGCTCTGTGTGTAATGGCTGAAACACTCAAGTTAAATTCTTAAGTAACAGAAAGTTGAAATCTGAAACAACTTTAAAAAAGCTCAAAAGAACCAATGAAGTGGTTTCTCTAAGCCGTAGAACTGGCAACACAACTAGACAATGACCATAAACACTAAACTCTCACTGAAGTGGGGGGTGGTCTTTACTAAATAAGATGGCCTAGGAAATGAGTTCAGAAAACAGCATCTGGCAAACAACTAGGCCCACAACACAATAAGGAATATGGAGAATATTATAGCTACTACCTAAACTATTCTGGGCAGAACACATTACAGAAATGTTTATCACAGCAGAAAACTAGCAGTGAACCAATACCTATGAAATAAAGTACAAGTATGCAAAATACAATAAAATAGCTATAAAGATCTAGAATAAGCAATAACTACTACAAATAAGCAAAAAAAGGCTGCTTATTGCAATATATCACAGATCAGGTACTCCTCCCCAGATAGCTCTGTGTGTAATGGCTGATACACTCAAGTTAAATTCTTAAGGAACAGAAAGTTGAAACCTGAAACAACTTTAAAAAAAGCACAAAAGAACCTATGAGGTGGTTTCTCCAAGCCGTAGACCTGGCAACCTAACTAGACAATGACCATAAACACTAAACTCTCACTGAAGTGGGGGATGGTCTTTGCTAACTAAGATGGCATGGACATTGAGCTCAGAAGACAGCCTTTAACAGACAACTAGGCCCACAACACAATCAGGAATATGGAGAATATTACAGCTACTACCTAAACTATTTTAGGCAGAACACACTACAGAAATGTTTATCACAGCAGAAAACCAGCAGTGAGCCAATACCTATGAAAAACAGTGCAAGTATACAGAATAAAATAAAATTGCTATAAATATCTAGAATAAGCAATAACTAGTACAAATAAGCAAAAAAAAACAGGCTAATTATTGCTATATATATCACAGAACAGGTGCTCCTCCCCAGATAGCTTTGTGCGTAATGGCTGAAACATTCAAGTTAACTTCTTAAGAACCAGAATGTTGAACCTCAAACAACTTTAAGAAAAGCTCAGAAGAACCAATGAGGTGCTTTCTCCACAACCTAGCTAGACAATGACCATAAACACTAAACTCTCACTGATGTGGGGGATGGTCTTTGCTAACTAAGATGGCCTGGACAATGAGCTCAGAAAAAAGCCTTTAACAAACAACTAGGCCCACACCACAATAAGGAATATGGAGAATATTACAGCTACTTCCTAAACTATTCTAGGTAGAACACGCTACAGAAAGGTTTATCACAGCAGAAAACTAGCAGTGAGCCAATACCTATGAAATACAGACAAGTATGCAGTAAACAATAAAATTGCTATAAATATCTAGAATAAGCAATAACTACTACAAATAAGTAAAAAAAAAAAAACAGGCTACTTATTGCTATATATCACAGATCAGGTGCTCGTCCCCAGATAGCTCTATGTGTAATGGCTGAAACACTCAAGTTAAATTCTTAAGTAACAGAAAGCTGAAACCTGAAACAGGTTAAAAAAAAAGCTCAAAAGAATCAATGAGGTGGTTTCTCCAAGTTGCAGACCTGGCAACCCAACTAGACAATGACCATAAACACTAAACTATCACTGAAGTGGGGGATGGTCTTTGCTAACTAAGATGGCATGGACAATGAACTTAGAAAACAGCCTCTAACAGACAACTAAGCCCACAACACAATCAGGAATATGGAGAATAGTACAGCTACTACCTAAACTATTTTAGGCAGAACACACTACAGAAATGTTTATCACTGCGGTGGTGCTGCTGCGGTAGCGTTGCTGCCTCACAGTAAGACATCCTGTTCGATTCTCGGCTAAAGCGTCTTCTGTGTGGAGACATGCGTGAATGGGCGTACCTTCGTTGAAGGTTGTGCGTCAGGGGTGGCAACTCGGCACGTAAAAATCTACTGCCTATCATTAGCGGACCGGAGTTCCGCTGTGGCGACACCTAACCTTGAAAATCAGGAATATGGAGAATATTACAGCTACTACCTAAACTATGTTAGGCAGAACACACTACAGAAATGTTTATCACAGCAGAAAACCAGCAGTGAGCCGATACCTACGAAATACAGTGCAAGTATGCAGAATACAATAAAATGACTATAAATATCTAGAATAAGCAATAACTACTACAAATAAGCAAAGAAAAAAGGCTAATTATTGCTATATATATCACAGAACAGGTGCTCTTCCCCAGATAGCTCTGTATGTAATAGCTTAAACACTCAAGTTAACTTTTTAAGTAACAGAAAGTTGAAACCTTAAAAAACTTTAAAAAAGATCAAAAGAACCAATGAGGTGGTTTCTCCAAGCCATAGACCTGGCAACCCAACTAGACAATGACCATAAACAGTAAACTCTCACTGAAGTGGGGTTTGGTCTTTGCTAACTAAGATGACATGGACAATGAGCTCAGAAAACAGCCTCTAACAGACAACAAGGCCCACAACACAATCAGGAATATGGAGAATATTACAGCTACTACCTAAACTGTTTTAGGCTGAACACACTATAGAAATGTTTATCACAGCAGAAAACCAGCAGTGAGCCAATGCCTATGACATACAGTACAAGTATGCAGTGTACAACAAAATTGCTATAAATAGCTTGAAAAAGCAATAACTACTACAAATAAGCAAAAAAAAAAAAAAAAAAAAAAAAAAAAACAGGCTACTTATTGCTATATATCACAAATCAGGTGCACGTCCCCAGATAGCTCTGTGTGTAATGGCTGAAATACTCAAGTTAAATTCTTAAGTAACAGAAAGTTGAAACCTGAAACAACTTTTAAAAAAGCTCAAAAGAACCAATGAGGTGATTTCTCCAAGCCGTAGACCTGGCAACCCAACTAGACAATGACCATAAACACTAAACTCTCACTGCAGTGTGGGATGGTCTTTGCTAACTAAGATGGCCTGGAAAATGAGTTCAGAAAACAGCCTCTAACAAACAACTAGGCCCACAACAGAATTAGGAATATGGAGAATATTACAGCTACTACCTAACCTATTTTAGGCAGAACACACTACAGAAATGTTTATCACAGCAGAAAACCAGCTGTGAGCCAATTCCTATGAAATAAAGTACAAGTATGCAGAATACAATAAAATACCTGTAAATATCTAGAATAAGCAATAACTACTACAAATAAGCAAAAAAAAGTCTACTTATTCCAATATATCACAGATCAGGTACTCCTCCCCAAAAGCTCTGTGTATAATGGCTGAAACACTCAAGTTAAATTCTTAAGGAACAGAAAGCTGAAACCTGAAACAACTTTAAAAAAAGCTGAAAAGAACCAATGCGGTGGTTTCTCCAAGCCGTAGACCTGGAAACCCAACTAGACAATAACCATAAACACTAAACTCTCACTAAAGTGGGGGGTGGTCTTTGCTAACTAAGATGGCATGGACAATGATCTCAGAAAACAGACTCTAACAGAAAACTAGGCCCACAACACAATCAGGAATATGGAGAATATTACAGCTACTACCTAAACTATTTTAGGCAGAACACACTACAGAAATGTGTATCACAGCAGAAAACCAACAGTGAGCCAATACCTATGAAATACAGTACAAGTATGCAGTATACAATAAAATTGCTATAAATATCTAGAATAAGCAATAACTAATACAAATATGCAAAATAAACAGGATACTTATTGCTGTATATCACAGATCACGTGCTGCTCTCCAGATAGCTGTGTGTAATGGCTGAAACACTCAAGATAAATTCTTAAATAACAGAAAGTTGAAACCTGAAACAACTTGAAAAAAGGCTCAAAAGAACCAATGAGGTGGTTTCTCCAAACCGTAGACCTGGCAACCCAACTAGACAATGACCATAAACACTAAACTCTCACTGAAGTGGGGGATGGTCATTGCTAACTAAGATGGCCTGGAAAATTAGTTCAGAAAACTGCCTCTAACAAACAACTAGGCCCACAACACAATCAGGTATATGGAGAATATTACAGCTACTACCTAAACTATTTTAGGCAGAACACACTACAGAAATGTTTATCAATGCAGAAAACCAGCAGTGAGCCAATACCTATGAAATACAGTGCAAGTATGCAGAATGCAATAAAATTGCTATAAATATCAAGAATAAGCAATTAAAACTACAAATAATCAAAAAAAAGGCTACTTATTGCACTATATCACAGATTAGGTACTCCTCCCCAGATTTCTCTGTGTGTAATGGTTGAAATACTCAAATTAAATTCTTAAGTAACCGAAAGTTGAAACCTGAAACAACTTTAAAAAAAGCTCAAAAGAACCAATGAGGTTGTTTCTCCAAGCTGTAGACCTGGCAACCCAACTAGAGAATGACCATAAACACTAAACTCTCACTGAAATGAAGGATGGTCTTTGCTAACTATGATGGCATGGACAATGAGCTCAGAAAACAGCCTCTAACAGACAACTAAGCCCACAACACAATCAGGAATGTGGAGAATATTACAGCTACTACCTAAACTATTTTAGGCAGAACACACTACAGAAATGTTTATCACAGCAGAAAACCAGCAGTGAGCCAGTACCTATGAAATACAGTACAGGTATGCAGTGTACAATTAAATTGCTATAAATATCTAGAATGAGCAATAACTACTACAATTAAGAAAAAAAAACAGGCTAATTATTGGTATATATCACAGAACATGTTCTCCTCCCCAGATAGCTCCGTGCGTAGTGGCTGAAACAGTCAAGTTAGCTTCTTAAGTAAGAGAAAGTTGAAACCTGAAACAACTTTAAAAAAAAGCTCAAAAGAACCATTGAGGTACTTTCTCCAAGCCGTAGACCTGGCAACCCAACTAGACAATGACCATAAACACTAAACTCTCACTGAAGTGGGGATGGTCTTTGCTAACTAAGATGACATGGACAGTGAGCTTAGAAAATAGCCTCTAACAGTCAACTAGGCCCACAAGGCAATCAGGAATATGGAAAATATTACAGCTGCTACCTAAACTATTTTAGGCAGAGCACACTACTGAAATGCTTATCACAGCAGAAAACCAGCAGTGAGCCAATAGCTATGAAATACAGTACACGTATGCAGCATACAATAAAATTGCTATAAATATCTAGAATAAGCAATAACTACTACAAATAAACAAATTAAACAGGCTATTTATTGCTATATATCACAGATCAGGTGCTCCTCCTCAGATAGCTCTGTGTGTAATGGCTGAAACACTCAAGTTCACTTCTTAAGTAATAGAAAGTTGAAACCTGAAACAACTGTAAAAAAAGGTTAAAAGAACCAATGAGGTGCTTTCTCCAAGCCGTAGACCTGGCAGCCCAACCAGGCAATGTCCATAAACACTAAACTCTCACTGAAGTGGGGCATGGTCTTTGCTAACTAAGATGGCCTGGACAGTGAGCTCAGAAAACAGCCTCTAACAAACAACTATGCCCACAACACAGTCGGGAATATGGTGAATATTACAGCTACTATCTAAACTATTTTAGGCAGAACACACTACAAAAATGTTTATCACAGCAGAAAACCAGCAGTGAGGCAATATCTGTGAAATGAAGTACAAGTATGCAGTATACAATAAAATTGCTGTAGATATCTAGAATAAGCAATAACTACTACAAATAAGCAAAAACACAGCTATTCATTGCTATATATCACAGATCAGGTGCTCCTCCCCAGATAGCTCTGTGTGTAATGGCTGAAACACTCAAGTTAACTTCTTAATTAACAGAAAGTTGAAGCCTGAAACAACTTAAAAAAAGCTCAAAGGAACCAATGAGGTGCATTCTCCAAGCCGTAGACCTGGCAGCCCAACCGGACAATGTCCATAAACACTAAACTCTCACTGAAGTGGGGCATGGTCTTTGCTCCTAAGATGGCCTGGACAGTGAGCTCAGAAAACAGCCTCTAACAAACAGCTATGCCCACAACACAGTCAGGAATATGGTGAATATTACAGCTACTATCTAAACTATTTTAGCCAGAACACACTACAGAAATGTTTATCACAGCAGAAAACCAGCAGTGAGCCAATATCTGTGAAATGAAGTACAAGTATGCAGTATACAATAAAACTGCTGTAAATATCTAGAATAAGCAATAACTACTACAAATAAGCAACAAAATTAGACTACCTGTTGTTATATATCACAGATCAGATGCTTCTCCTCAGATAGCTCTAGTTCTTTTACCTCAGTATTATGTGTTTGTATAGACTAGTAAACGAAGAATTACTCTATTACTGGTCCTGTAAATACTCTTCCCTTCACCATCTCTAAGGAGGAAGAGTAGCTGCGTCTGCCATTCCATTGATATGCATAACATCTGACAAATATAAAAAGTAAAAAAAAATAAATAGAAGAGCGTTTTTAGACTATATAACAGAGATGGTTAGGGAAATGTGATTGCTTATGAAGAATTCCAACAAGTTAGTTTGTCTTGGGACAAAACTCACCATTAAGTATATTCTGTTTGCTAGGCATTGAGCTCTAAAACTATGTGAAGGAAACTAAAAATTCTCAAAATCCATCTAGAGATCCAACAGCTTCAAATTTTAGCTTGTACTACCATGGTTTCGACCCCTTCATCCTCTGACATTGCCCCACAGTTAAAAAAGAAGCACAAAACACACAGGTGCTTGAATCTTATCAGATATTCACTTCTCATTGTCTTTTTGTTTGTCTGAGATGGTTGAATCCACCAAGGTTCCTTTGCAGCTCCTTATGCATCCATCATCTTCTTCCCTTGCACCCACTAATTTTGCGATTGGGGGCCATTATGGCAAAGGAGTTTAGCATGTCCACTCATACCTACCATATATGGGCTAATTCAGCCAGGAAGGGAGAGTCCAGTTTAATTTTAACTAAGGGAAAAGGGATTGTATACCAACTCCCTATTTACGAGGACATTCAGGGCTCTATGATGGATGTCAGCCCTATGGCTACTACCACTAAGACTGTATGTCTGGTTGTTTCTCATAATTAACCCAAAAGTCTAAACATATTTTACCTCCCTCTTCCCTACATTCCAGTTAGAAGTCTAGTAAGGGTGAGTGATTTAATTTTGCCCAAGGTCTTTTTAAAGCTTGTTAAGCTTTTTCAAACTGGTTAGTTTTCCTCCTCCTCCTCTACTACATCTTTAAAAAGAAAAAGATTATTTTTCTGAAGTAGAAAACCTTTCTGATTCAGGCCAAGGCAGTTTACATTATGCATCTCCAGTTCATTCCTCTTATACATACATACATACAAATATTTCAGGCATGGGCATAAATGCCCTTCTAGCTTGCCAATATACCAAAACACTTGTTCCCATAATAAGTGTCCAGGCTGTTCTTAAAAATATCTAAACTAGTGCTTGCTTTAATATAATTTGGTAGTCTGTTCCATGCATTGGCTACTGTCAGAGAACCAATTAGTACACTTCTCATTACTATAGAATGTTCTGCACAGGTTGTTTGATGATTCTTTTGTACTTTTTTGATAACCCCAAACATTCCCGAAGGTAGTTGTCCTTAAATGCCCTATATACCTGAATAAGATCTTCTCTTAGATATCTGTAAGAGACACTGTACAAATTCAGATATTTTAGTCTTTCATAATAACTTAGATTTTCACATTCATGGATGCCCTTGGTATATTTCTGCTCTACTCTTTCCAGTTTACTCATGCTTTTCTTCTTATAGGGTTTCCATATTGTTATTCCATACTCAAGTTTAGGTCTAATATAACTACCAAACAATGACTTCATCATTTTTAATTTCCTAGACTTTATAAATCTTTTTATACAACCTATATTTCTATAACTATCATTAACCAGTTGGTTGATATGATTAGAAAATCCCATAGCTGAATCTACCCATATACCCAGGTCCTTAAATGAGTCTACAGTTTCAATCACTGTATGCTGTATTAAATATTCACCTTTCAGTTTATGTCTCCCAAGTAGCATATTATTCTCCGTGTCCAAATGGTCAATTTAATCAAGTTATTTTGCAGATATGCTTTATCTGCAACACTTGTGATAAGTTTACCTGATTTCAGGTCATCTGTGTATAGACTGCAGAACACCTCAGATGAAAAAGTTAGGTCTGAAAGATACAATCTAAACAAGTAAGGGGCATAGGACAGAGCCCTGTGGGACACCCTGACTGTAACCAAGGATTTCACCTGTCCAGTTGCTGTATGATACTTGCCAAGTCCTATTTGTAAGCCATGCAGCTATCCATCTTATCAAGAGTGCATCAATACCTAGTTGTACTAATTTATTGATCAGTGTTTTGTGTATGACCCTGTCAAATGTTGAAGTTGTCTGTATAAATTACATCACAGCACAATTTTTCCTTCATAGCTGTTATTATATTGTTATAGAACATCATGTTACATGTGGTAATAGATCTATTTTCAACATATGCATGCTGATTTATGGTTTCTAGTCCCAACCTATCCAGTTCTGACAATAACTTATCCAATATTACCTTCTCCATTAATTTTACACAACATGAAAGTAGACTTAAGGGTCTGTATGATTCTGAGTTTGTCCTACTCCCCTTTCCTTAAAGACAGGTTTAATAAGTGCATGTCTCCAATCGTGAGGAATTTCCCCATATTTATGACCTAGTGAATAATAGATATAATGGTAGTGTAAGTTCTTGCTGAAGATTTCTCGGGTCATTGTTATTAATTCCATCTCCTCCCTGAATTTTGTTTGGATCCATTTTGTGCAGTTCTTTTTCAATATAATCTAATTTGATTCCAGTATCTGGGGTTACCTGGATGTCACTAGAACAACTTATCACCCCTTTTGTAGAGCCAAACTGTTTTGCATAAGATTTTGTAAATATAACTATAATCTGTTTTGTCTGAGAATAAATTTTAGAATCTGCACACAGTGTATCAATTTGTGTCTTTACTCCTTCCACATCTTTTGTCTCTATAAAAAGGTCTCCTATTATGCTCAACATCTTTATATATCAATTTCCTTCAAATTTTTCTTGATCTTGTCTCACACTATGCTTAATCTGTTTGTCCAGCTTATTTCAGTTTTCAAAGTTGTAGTTCAACCTCTCTTCCATTTCTTATATTTTTTGTCTCTAACCTTAGTCAGATATCTTGTTCTTATGGAAATATATCCACCTGATATCGTATGCTATATCCTGTTGTTAAACATTTTTTTTTACTTTTTCCACTCAAACAATTTCTCTTTCAAAACTTTCCACATTCCATATGCTGTTTTTTCACTGAACACCTCACTCCAGTTCATTTTACATAGTGACTGTTTTGCTTCCGTATAATCTGCAATTAACCTTCTGTCATTGGTTTAGATTTCAGTTTGGCAGAATTATGTAGTGACAAGTTAACCTTAATAACTCCATGATCAGTGCATTCAATATTGGTAAAACTTGGCTATGGTTTAGAATCAGATCCTGATGACACCTTATCTTCATATTCACTAGTGAAGATATTTCTTTTACAGGTACCACTACAGAAATTAAAAATAATTTTAAATTCAAGGGCAGAGAAGTCTTTGATTAATGTCAGAGATATTATGAAGTCTTAAATATGGATTTTTTTTGGGAGTACTAGAAGATCATTTTTTGGCTAATATCTTATCCCCTGACTCCCAGTTTCTTTCAAAACATCAGATAGAAGTACCTGACACTCACAAATATTTCTGTAAAAACTCCATTGTTGATCCAGCTATCATCTCTCTGACTCTGAAAAGAGAATGAAGCTTATTCCTACTCCAAGGTCTGCTCCTAATGATAAGGTCAGTAGAGCTTTAGATGGAGATGATAAAAAGGTTTATACTTCTACTACCTTGTCCTTCATCCTATTAATTGTCAAATTCAAATGATGAAGGACCTTGTATTAATTCAGGATAATATGGAACAGGTTAACACTAACATCCCTAATGCTGATATTAAACTTATCCTTCTGGATCTTATGTTATGCTGTCCATCCATTTCAACTGGTGGGTTATCCACCATTGTATTGGACCCAGGGGTAATAGAAAATTTACCCCAGGATTGCACGCTGTACTACTAATGGACTGAGGCACCTCCTAAATGCTTTATCCCACACTTGGGTCTCTTCAACTTATCAATGGTATGATCATAGTTATGCTCAGTAGGGATAATACATAATTATTAACCAAGGGATTGGTTAAGGCCAGTCTAACACCAAATGGGATAGGCTAATTCAAGCACCAAAAAGTGGAATTGTGTAGGTTTAAATGGCCCACAAGGGAAGCTAGCCTTGTACTTACATATAAACTAAAGAACATTTAAATATCTACTTGTGTTACCTTGTAGTTGATGATGTTAGAATTGTTTTTGACTATTTGAGTTCTCAATATATAAGGCTTCAAGTTTTAAAAAATGCACCCTTTGCAAGCATAAAATTCCACCTCAGGATAATGGTGACATTTGTGTCATATGCCTGGGGTTAGAGACCCTACATTCCTCTTGTGACATGTGTAAGGCTTTTCGGCCTAGATCCCTAATGGAAAGGAAAAACAGATTAGTTCTAAAAGAGCTTCTGCCATCATAACCTACTGAGAAGAAAGATAATAAAGTAAAGGCAAAAAGTAAGTGAAAGAAGGAGAAAAGGAAAATGGAAAAGAAATTCAGAGGTGTCTTCCTCAGGGCCTACTTCCTAAGGTACCAGTATCACCTCCCTCACACAGGGCTTCAACTCTGATCCCTTCAAACCCTTCATTATCTCTGGGCTAAATTCCTGCTTGGAGTACCAAGTCAATCACCATCCCTGATTGCTTCCCCAGGAGGATGTTTGCCAGTAGTTGGTGGGAGCTGTCCAAGTTGCTTGACTCCCACCCTCCTAGTGCCTATTCTTCTAGGTCTACTATGTTCATCAGAAGTGTTTCCAAGATTGATTGGGATTGAATGATTATGGCCTTTGTTAAGGCACAGATTGACATGGGTGTCATTCCACAACCCCTCTGTTTCCAGGGTGGATTGAGTTTATCTCAAGGGCTCCTATTTCCTAGACTCCTTCCTAGGCACACATCTTGTTATTAGTGATATTGGAGATGACAGCTACAATGGTGTATCCCCATCAGGTATCATCCAGATCTGATCTATTGGTTCTAATATTCAATCAAACACACTCAGCACAGATCCCGTCAGTGCTGTGTGAGTCTTGTTGCAAAACCCTCCACTCTGAGCCTTTGACTCCTTCTTCAGCACTGACTGATGTTTGGTGTTAGGAAATAAGTGTTTATAGTTTCTTGATGCCAGAGCTATCTAGTCCATCTGCACCAAGGGATCCCCTATCAGAGATGTCTGTCTCCTGTCCTACCAGGTTGAAGCTGGTGCACAGTGGGATGTTTTTGGGGCCATCAGGCTCAGTGTCAGCTTTTGAGATCTTTGAAAGGATCATCACCTGTGCCTTAATGCAAGGAAGGAATACACCCTAATTTTCAGTTATACTCACTGGCACAGATCTTTATGAATCCTTTTGTTCTCATTGTCATCTCAAAGAGTAAAGCAGTGCTGAATGTCTTAAACTTAGCCCTTCAACATGGAGTCCAGAACTCATCAAGAACTTTGAATGATCCCCCTACAAGTTTTGAGAAAGTGTACCTGCAAAAGAAGGCACATAGATTCCCCTATAAAATCTTTCACCAATGACACAGACCTCAGTAAAAGGGAAGGTTCCCCTTAGTCCCCTCCTGAAGATCCCAGATTTGGAGAGATTTTGGAATTGATATCACAGAAGGACACTTGGTCCACCCACTACCTTTCCTGGGATGAGCAAGTGTTGTCTGGGGCTTTTATGACTTCCCCCTCTACATTCCTTGAGTGGTCCCTTCCATCAGTCATATGACTGGCCTGTTAATGTAGAGAGCATGGCAAGAGTCCACCAGTTTGTGGAGTTCATGCCTCACAAGCCTGCAAAACGTTTATGCACACCCAAAGATAGGCCTCATTGAAGTGAAGGCCCTCTTAAGGATTCTGATTGTGGTGACCGCCACCAAGAGAAGTCTTTCTGATGAATGCTCCATGTTCCATCCTCCAAACAAGGAGTGTAGTACAATGGTCCATATGGGAAGCATGCTTATGCCTCAAGGACCTTTGTTCTCTAAACACTAAATTACCCTATCCATATGATGAGGTTCCAAAAAGACCTAACAGAACAGACTCTGGATTCTTTATGAAGACTTCATACCACAAAAAAGATCAAATACCAATGTGGTAACCAGGCTGTCTTTCTCTATAAGGCTGTTATATAATGCTGAATATGGAAAAACGAAAGCAGTGGACACCAGCACTGCTTCAAGTCTCCATGCCAGGTTGCATCTCTCTGACTTTATGGACAACTTTAAGACTTCCCTCATCAACACTTCTTAGGGCGGGTTCTTTCTTTTTGAACTCAAAGTCAAATAAAAACTTCAGGAAATTAATCAAGAAAGGGAACAATATATGCTGTAGGCATGAATTTTGAAAGTTCTCAGATGTCTTTCTCTAGTAACTAGAAGGGTGCCAGAGCTCTCCGGTTTAAAACATCTCTGCTTTATTTTCTTCAAATCCTTTTCACATAGGACAGCAATGGCAGAGGAAGGCCACAGAATCAGGATTCAATAGTTTGTCCACAGGGAAATCACTCTACTGCCCCGGAGGGCTTGCTGAACTACTCCACTCTGGAGGCATTCGGGGGTTGACATTCTCTTCATCTAGAATTATAGTTGGCTATCACACAAGGCATTTGGATGAAGAGCATAATATCCAGAGGCCACACAGTTTCCTGCATTGCAGTTCGTAGACAGTCATTCCTGTCTCTTCCAGACATACCACTTTGACAAAAGTGAGATGCAGCACAGAAGATTTCCCAGCTCCTTCAAAAAAGAGCCATCTAAGAGGTCCCACTGGATCAGAAAGATTGTGGTATCTATTCCAGATTTGTTTTAGTTCCCAAAAAAATCAAAGGACCTCCAACCCATTTTTAGAATTAAGTTGCCTCAACAGTTCTATAAAAGACAACTGCTTGGTCACAGTGCAAGCAATTTTTTCATGTGTGTAAGTAAGAGATTTGGTGTACTCTGAACAACTTAGAATGCTTACCTCCACATCTAGATTGCAGAATCATTTGGAAGGTCTCTCCACTTCTGTCTTGGAGCCAGTCATTACCAGATCTGAACATTACCATTTAGTCTCACTACGATCCCCTCAGTGTTCACCAAGTACATGTTGGTAGTAGTAGAAAGTGATCTGTATTTTTCCCATACCTAGACAATTATCTTCAAATTACCACAGCAAAAAATCCCTCACTTCAGTAAGAGACTATTGCTTCCTCTTTGTCTGTCCTTGGGAATTTCCATAAATCTTGCAGAATTGCATCTGGTTCCCTCTCAGACTCTGGAATTTATAGGATGCCATTTGGACATGAGATTAAGGATTACAAAACCTGCAGATGACAGATTCTCATCTCTAAGGTGTGTCATCTTGGAGCTCCATTGAATGACTTCTCATCCTGCATCTTTGGCTCTTCTAGTACTATGGATGATGACTGCTACAATCACTCTAGTTGCACATGCAGTGTTCTACATGAAGGTGTTGCAGTGGACCTTAAATGTACAGTGGTCTAACTTGCTACATATTGTCAAACAATTTGGCCATCCTTCATCATTCTACAATTGCCATCTAGATTTGTAGATCCATTCACTCTCAGTGACAGCAGGAAGACCTTTTATTCTAACACATCCAATGGCCACAGTTATAATGGACACATCCTCTCTGGAGTGAGGGTGGGGGGTCATTTTGATGGAAATTCTGTTGAAGGAACTTGATTTCAGCAAAAGGCCCATCTTTCACCCACCTTCGTGGCGGGTCTCAATAAAAATGTACCCAAACAGCAGAGACCTCCAAGGCAGAAATGCACTCGACCACCACAACACAACACTAATCACGAGACACATAACTCTCCTAAACAGTGTGCCACTCAACCAAAGCCCCTAAGGCAAACCAGCATGCCCAACACACTAGTCATAGGTAACTCAATAGTGAGACACACTAATGTCCCACTCACTAGGTTGAATAAGGCGAAAGTCACAGTTAGCTGCCTGTCAGGTGCCAGGATCCACCACATAATGCACGCTCTCAGGTCCCTCAACATAGGTGCAAATATGACTCTGTCATTGTACATGTGGGAGTGAATGACATGAGACATACCTCCCTGAACTACATGAAAAGAGACACGGAGAAGCTCTCGAATTATGTAGCCCAGGTGGGTATGACCCTAGCCCTGAGCAGCCTCCTACTATCACCCAGAATGGTACCACAGTACAAGCAGAAAATGGTTGATTTCAACAATTGGCTAAGTTTCTGGTGTCATTCTAAGGGGATCCAGTGTCTGTCTGCTTGGGATGACATGACTGACAGACCTCGATGCTTTACCAGAGATGGCCTGCATCTGTCACCCCTGGGCTTCCGGATACTGGCCAAGGCTCTTAAAACCCCTATAGTGCCTTTTTTAGGCAGTGTTCCAAAGACCAAATCACCACCATAACAGCTACAAACAATGCAATCTGAGGGTCATGCTGCTCAACACTAGAAGTCTAAATCTCAAAATGCACTCCCTCGAAGCACTCCTTAAAATGGAGAACATCGACATTTGGGCTGTAACAGAGACCTAGTTCAAGGCAGCAGAAAGCACTCCTGCACTACCTGGCTATAACTCATTCCACACCTTTCAGCCCCAGAACCTGGACCGAAGCTCCAAAGGTGGTGGTGTTTCTATATTCATAAAGGATGTGCACACCTCGAGACTGGTAGCCCAACATAACGCATCAGAGATACTTCAGATGCAGCTAACACTGGGTAAGACAGAGATTCAGATCATAGCCTGCTATATGTCCCCAACCATGACCCAAGACTCACACTCCACGTTCCTAAGCACCCTGGAGAATATTAGGGTCAACCTAACACTCTCATACTGGGTGACTTCAACTACCCCTCCATTAACTGGGAAAACTACTCCTGTACCAATACACTTGCCCAACGTTTCCTGAAATTCATTAATTCCAGCGCCCTGGACCAGATCGTTCCTACCCGGAGTAAAGGTAGCAACATCCTTGACCTGGTCATTACTAGCATGGGCAACCGTTGCTCTTTACAAATAGTCAACTCCTCCCTGGTTATATCCGACTGCAAACTAATCACCTTGGAAATACACCCCCCACCCCACCCCCCACAAAGGTAACCACCATGAAAAACGTTTCCAGAGCTAACTTTGGGCTCCTAAAAACAGAGGTGGCTAACTTCACGGCACCCATGCAACTAGAGAACAGCTGCATGACTGCCAAATCATACACTAATGCCCTGCACGAACACGTACACAAATGCATGGATCTCACCATACCCAATAAAACCAAGATGCTCTCCTCCAACAAAAGGAAGCCAATCTGGTAGTCCTCTGTCATAAACAAACTCTACAACAGAAGGAGGAAACTGATGCAAAATAAGGTGTAGTCCCAAGACTAGAAAAACTCCATTATCAGCCTCAACAAAAAGTTGAGATCCCTCATAAAATTCTCTAAAGCTAGCTATGAAAACAGAATTGCAGCAGATAGTGAAGACAACCACAAGGCCTTCTATAGCTATGTAAAAAATCTCCATGGCAATACCCAGATTTGCTCGGAGCTATGAGCCAACAGATATTGCCAATATACTGGCCGACAGATTCAGTGCCAACTTTACCCCCTCTCCACCCCCAAAGGACCAATCACAATGCCAGTAGATTGCCAAGCACCCAGTACTACTGCTGCACAGGTTAAAACAGCACTGTCCAAGGCCAAAAATACAGCTTCTATGGGTCCTAACAATAGCCCTGGCTGTGTTCTACATGAACTACAGACTGAGCTGGCACCTCACCTGTGTGCCCTGTTCAATCACAGCCTCACCTCAGGCTTTGTCCCTACCAAATGGCGCTCTGCTACAGTCATCCCTCTCCACAAAGGAGGAGCGATTACAGACCCTGGGAACTATCACCCCATTAGCCTGACAAGTCTGATATGCAAAGTTATGGAACGCATCATCATGGACCTAATAAACAAGGATACAGGGAATCTCCAAACTCTGGATCCCACACAGTTTGGTTTTGTGAAGGATAGATCATGCCTGCTCAACCTGCTTGACTTCTTTGAGTCAGTCACCAGAGCTGTGGATGAAGGCAAAGTGGTTTGTACAGCCTACCTTGATCTGGCCAGGGCCTGTGATACCATTCCCCACTCAGGAGTCATAGAAAAACTCATTAAGCAAGGCGTCAACCCCTATATCACTAGGTGGGTTGCAAACTGGCTCACAGATAGAATCCACAGTGTGAAAGTAGCTGACTCCAAGTCAGACTGCTGACCAGTAATGAGTGGAGCCCCACAGGGTTTGGTCCTGGGTCCTCTCCTGTTTGGTATCTACTTCTCTGAAGTCCAGGCCAACATGAATGGACTCTGGCTGGCAAAGTTCACAGACGATTGCAAGTTGGGAGCCTAATTAACTCCCCAAGTGATGTTGACATCCTACAGAAAGGCCTCACTGAGACCGACTGGTGTCAGAACCATGGCCTTAAGCTCAATGCCAAAAAATGTGATGTCATCCCCTTTGGGAAAAACCTGGCTCCCATGAATTACCACATTAATGGTAGTCCACTGAACACAGAAGGCATCATAAGAGATCTGGGAACGCAGGTTGACAGCAACCTCTCTTTTGAGCACCACATTGCCACTGTGGTCAAAAAGTCCTTCTATGTTGCACATATCATTACTAAGGGTTTTCCATTCAGGAAGAAAGAAGTCATTGTCTCCCTCTACTCTTCCCTCATTAGGCCAGTCATCAATTACAATGCCCCATTTGGCATGTACCTCACTAGACACTTGCAACAACTGGAGAGGCAGCAAAGGTACCTCACCAAGAGGATCCTAGGCCTTAAACACTTGTCCTATATGGACAGACTCAAAAATAACTCCAACTATTCTCTGTCTCATATCACCTACTTTGAGGTGATCTCTCCTTGACTTACAAAGCCATATCTGACCCAGCCCTGTTAGAAATGCTACATCTAAAGAAATCCCAATCCCTCCGCACTACACACTCCAGAGACCTCAACCTCATTATCACAATCAACAGAACAAGTTGGAGGGACAGGTTCATAACCCAGAGACTGCCCATACTATGGAATAGGCTTCCCATACATGTCAAGCGAAGTGCCTCACTAGCCCTCTTCAAGAGCAATCTTGATGAGTGGATGGGAAACAGAAAATTCACCCCGGGATCACTCTATTGGCTCTACTTGACAGAGGCTCTGGGAACTAAGGTTGGGTGGCACAATGCCAGGGTAATCCTATGGGCTAGGCTTGTTAAAGGCTCCAGGGCCATTAGCCTAGTACACACCTATGAACCTAAGCAATGAGGGCAGTCCTCATAGTGTTACAAGTTCTACAGCACTTCCTTCCCCAGGTATGATCTCTGTCCAAACGGACAGTAGTTCATTCGTCTGGTATATCAACAAGCAAGAGGGAAACCAGTCATACCCTCTTTTCTGAGATGCCATGAGAGCATAATAATGGATGATGTCTTCACAGTGCTTTCTAATCATAATACCCATACTAGGACAAACCAACCTTCTAGCCAACAGGCTGAATTAATGTATTCTGATGTCTCACAAGTTGTGTTTCAGTTCCTTAATAGTGCAAGTAATTTTTTGCTGCTGTGGCCAGTCTTGCTACAGTATTTCCATTTCCTCAGTTAACACCAAGTATAGGAGCTATTTTACACTAATCCTTCCACAGGGACAAATGCCCAGGGATAGTCTAGTCCATAAGTGGGCTTCTGGACTCATTTGTGCCATCCCTTCACTTCCTGTAATGATAAAGTTTTTCAGAAATCTTCTCTGTGGAAGGTCTCATTTGTGATCAGAGCCCACTTCTGACCCACTCAAGTTTGGCTTCTGATACTCTGACCTCATGTCTAGAAGCAGCCCTATCTATTCAATCCTGTTCAAGAACTATTGTCCCACATCTCTGGCAAACCTCATTGGGACATATCATCCTAGAAACTAGCCACATGATTTATCTAATTCCACTGATGAAAGGAATCATTCTTTTTCCCACAAAGCTGAAATCCACTCTGCTTCTCAGAAAGATACAGTTTAAAAGACATACAAGAGTTAGTGGGAAATACAACAGGGCCTGGACCATTTTCAGACCCACTTCCATAAGTCTTACAGTTCTTAGTCATCTTATTTGATTCTGGCTCTAGTTTCTCCACTGTTGAAGTACAGTAAGCCATTTTCAGCTTTCACCAAGGCTTCAATCCCACCTCCTTAGCCTCCCAGAAAGTTTGAAAAGCCCTTCTATAAATGACCCTGTCGAGACCTGTGAAAAATCCTTTTCCACTATGGAATTTGAACTTTGTGCTGGATACCTTGACTTTTCCATCTAAGCCTGTTCCTTCTTGTAACATAAAATACCTTTCCTAGAAGACCTGATTCCTGGTTACCATCACGTCAGCCAGAAGAATCTCTGAATTACGTATGGAATTCTATAAACCCCCTTATCTGCTGTTCCATAAAAACAGAGTTTCCCTAAGAACAAATCCCTCCTTTATGCCAAAAATTGCTTCCAAGTCAACCCTAAATCAGAATATTCACCTTTCAGTGTGTTTTCTCCACCCATTCCAAATGACAAGTTACTCCTTCACTCCTTGGATGCTCATAGACATCTACATTTTTGCCTATATTGTACTAAAGATTTCAGGAATGACACCCAACTTTTTGTTTCTTACTCTTCTTCAACGATGGATTCCTCGGTCTCAAAAATTACTCTCCCCAGATGGCTGGCTGATTATTTTTTCACATTTATTCCATCAACAGCAACACCAGAAAATACGGTAAAAAACCTAAATAGCATTCTACAAGAGTTGTAGCAACTTCCATGTTCCTTCATTGATGATATATGAGGTACAGCAACATGGTCAGCAATGCACACTTTTGTCAAGCATTACAAACTGGACATGGTCTCAAGGTCTAGAGCATTTTTGGATTCACCATAATTAAATGTATTTTGTTATGATGCCTCCCTATAATATCTAGTAGCTGAGGATTCTGTCCCATAAGTTGAGGCATATGGGCAGAATAATGTAAGATACAGATATGTAGTTAACATAATGTTAGATGTTTGTTATTCTTAGTCCATCCACTTTGACATCCTGCCCACTTTATCCCTCTAGATTGTTACTTCCTACCTTTCCAAAATGACCTAAAAGACCTAATCCTGACGTCTGTTCTTCAGTGTGATTCTACAGTTTTTTTCCTTCACATATATTTCTTGCTTTGCGGGGCAAACCTGATCTAAGGACTGTGAAGGGACCCTGGTACATTATAGGAGAAGAGGGGAATTCAAGCTCTGAAGTAAGCAGAAAATGCCACCAGCTTGGATCCACCATAAGGGTGGATAACCCATCAGTTGAAGCTGATGGAGTAGGAATAATGAAGGTCAAGAGTTATGGTAATTACATAGTTTTTTCATATGCTACATTCAGCCATCCAGATAGCTAAGCATACCATTGTGTGGGTGTGCTACTATGGATACTGCTTTTAGGGCAGCTACTACTATCCCAGTCATGAGGAGACATGCTTGGTTAAGGCTTCAGTCCTTAATGTTAAAGCTGAATTACTAAATGCTTCCTTAGACAAAGACTTATTTTGGGAATCCTTTTGCAGAAATGTTCAAAAAGATGGATAAAAACATATGCAGGGTGTAAAACTATTTTTTCTGACTCCATTACCTAATTCTCAAAGCTAAGACAGGACATTTTATAAGCCACCTAAGTCCAGGCAACAAAAATTCAGGAAAGGTTAGTTTAAAAGATGGTATGCAGACCCTAAAGGAAAGACCAGTGGATCACAAGTATCCAGTTCTCAAAGAATCTATTTCTGACTATCATTATCAAATCCTCCTCCTTCCCTCCCCACCCAAGCCTACCTCCTCAGAAAGTTGCTGGAAAGCTCTGTCTTTGTCTTCTACTTTGGGAATATATCACAGCAGGCTCGTGGGTGCTATACATCTCATAAAATGGCTATAAAGCTCAGCGGGCATCCCTCCCTATAGCATAAAGAAAACTACAGATTCTCAAAGAGTAGTAATACCTCATTTATCCAATCCCATTACATTTTTCCACAGGGATAGAACCTCTTTAAAAACAAACTCTTCATTCATACCCAAAGTGGTTTCAAGCCATCAGTCTCCAAGTTTTCTACACAAAACATAAAGAACAGGATGAAAGGCTTCTGCATACTCTGAATGTGCATAGGCAGCTCAGGTACTATCTTGATAGAACTAAGCCCTTTAGAAAAGCTGATCATTATTTATTTCTTATCAAGAAAAAAATTGGAATACCCTGTGTCTAGACAGACAGTTTTCAGGTGGGTGCTCTCTACTATTGCTTTTTGTTATTTTCACTATGGCAAATCCATTCCAGACAGTATTAGGGCCCATTCTACTATGACCTTGTCTTATTTGATGGCATACTGGAAGGGGGTGAACTCTAGGAGCATTCTAGAGCAGCTACATAGTCTTATGTTTTTTACACAGCATTACAAACTGGGATCCTTTTCTAGGTCCAGAGTTAGTTTTGCTAGGACCATTCTCCAGGGGCTCCTGGATCTGTAGCTTGCCTCTCCCCAGGTTGGATAGGCTTCATACTTCTCAACCTTTCAGTGCAAGAAATCTGGATAAAGCTTAAAGTAATGGGGAGAGGGGCAAAGGCCAAAAAATATGGATAGACTTTAAATATTGTTCTTATAAACTTAGAAAGTTGCTAGAATAACAGGATTTGTGTCAGCATGCATTTTTCTGAAGGATATGAAGTCTGAAACTCAAACTTGTGTCATTATTTTCAGTCCTTGATGATTTACCAGAAAAGCACAAATTTTATTTGGAACAGTCCAAAAAGGGTTGAGGTAGAAACTTTCAGAACAAAGGAAATAAAGCAAGGTCTCTTACATCAGATATTCTATATTTGTGCAGTTGTAGGGTTGTGATTAGCAAAGACAAAAATGAAGGAACAGTCTTTTGCCATACATCTAGTTTACATGCAGTTTGAGTTTTGTGCTTTGGAATTTAAATGGATTAGCCAGAAAAATTATGACTCAGAACATAAAATCACTGCATACTTGAACAAGAATCATAGCAAACTTGAAGTAACAGTCTGTTAGGCCTAAAGTATCTCTTTAAAAATTGTTTCTCATTAGTGGCTTGTGAAGTACAGAAGGCATTTTCTAGCAACCACTGGCTAGTACAACTGAAGGTTTCAGGTAGAAATAACGTTCAGACAGTACCTCATCTCATGTGCTGAATTCTCCTTTCTAGTTCACCACTCCAACAGGGAAATGTGTCTTCCAAACTACAAATCACTTCAGATTCAGACACATGAACAGCTGGACCTCTCTGTTTCCCTCCCCTGTCTCAGTAACCCCCCCCCCCCCAAAGACTCCTGTGGAGCTAACTGCATGAGTCTTTTTTACTCTATGACTTTGTTTCTGAAATTGTGTCTGTGATCAACTCAGACAGAGCTTTCTCTCCATACATCTTATTCTTAACCTTGCATAACAAGAAATCTGGACAAAACTAAAAATAATGGGGGGAAAAGACCTACCGACAGGGACAGATTTTAACTATTTTCTAATCATATAATGTTGTTAGAATAATATTTGTATTAGCATGCATGTTCTGGAAGAGATGCTGTCTGAAAAGTAGACGTCTATCATTATTTATAAATTGCAGTCCTTGGTGGTTTGCCAGAAAATCGCACAATTTTAAGAGGAGCAGACCAACAATTTGAGGATAAAACTGTTTCATTCTGCAAAAATCTGGACAATTGAGAAGTATGTTTTCCTCAAGTAATATGCAATGTCTTAAAAGAGTCAGCCTCCCACAAAACCCTAGTATGTCCTAATTTCCCTCCTAGTATTATATACCTAACTCCTAAAATTTTTTCTGAGTAGTGTGTCTAATGGATCTAACTACCTATCAGTATCACCCAGTAGGCTCTCCCAGTGGTGAAATCATGCTAAGTTAAATTCTTGATAGATAACTGAGAGATAACCCATCCTTCCCTGGAGATAGGAAAGTAAAATTCATGGCCTTGTTCCTTCAGACTTGCTCACTTTTGAATCTGTCAAATTATAGTCCAGTAACTTCCATTTGGTATGATAGTGCTTGAATTCCATCACACACATTCATACTTTGCATTAGGTAGGCAGTGGTCCTTATCTCCAGTGACTTCTCATTTCAAGGTTGGTTGCTTTTACTTCAGTTATGATTTCCTGCAAAATAGTGTAGAGATTTTATCTCACTCCAGCTTAATTCCATGGACCTAACAGTAGATGTACTCCTTGCAGTTAGCAGCTGTCCTGTTGTCATCTCCGTTTTAGTATGACACCCTAATTATGGTCATACAGCAGATGCATCTTTCCATCTAACTTTTTTTAAACAAAAAACATAGGAAATCATGCATTCATATAAATGAAAACAAACAATATTGACATAATTATAGTTGCAAACATACATCACAAACCATATTGACATAATTTTAGTTGAAACATTGTACATCATTTATTATCTGTCTAGTAAGTGTCAAGCGTTACATAGCTCATTAAAATCCTACCTTCTTTTAAACCTCATTCCTCCTCTGCATATATTGTTCCCACAATTCCCATTTTTTTCTATATAATCTACTCCTACCCTTTTCGACTGCCAATCATTAGCGGACCAGAGTTCCGCTGCGGTGACCCCTAACCGGGAAAAGCCAAAAGAAAAACAACAACTATATTCACTACTTCTAGTAAAGTTGGTTTAGACTTTGATTTCCATTTTCTAGTAATTGTTTTTTTGGCATCCACCATAATTGGACTCAGTTTGTCCTTACCATGTCTAAGCAATTCTGATTCTGTGCAATAGCTTAAAAAAATTATTTCCTTAGTTACACTAATTTGCTTACCCGGTATCTCTGACAGAGCAGTCTGCATGGAATTTTTAAAGTCTGCCAACTCACTACATTCTCAGAAAATGTGTTCCTAATTACCTCTTTCTTCCCCAACACACCTTCAACATTTGCTATCTACCCAAGGAAAAATTCTTTGGAGTCTACTTGAGGTATAAAAATACCTACGTTAACACTTCAAGCAAAGTAGCATTCCATCAAACTTTGATTTTTGACAGACTATTTATTTGAAAGGCATGCCAACCATCCACTACAAAACCTCTGGTGTCTATATTTTGGGATGGAGAGGACCTTTGGCATCACAGACCCAAAGACTAGCTAGGTGAACCAGTGGGATTGCAGTGGCTAGGCTTCAAAATGCTTAACTGGTCTATTGCCTAGTAGCAATTTATTAACCTATAAATCTATAAACATGAGTATAGTACCATATCAAGCCATTAGAGCATGAAGTACATCTTAAAGTGGCTGGATTATTGGAAGCCAGGATAAACACGTCTGTACAGCCAAATCTGCAACCATATGATAAATCTGATTTCAGGGTCAAAGACATTCATTTTACATGTTTTTGAAAACATTGCAGATTCGTTGCAAATGTCTCTATAAAGCATTCCCTCGACGGATTCCACTGATGAGGAATTTCATAAATGACTTCCACACTGTGTAATTTTACCATTCATTTCCCTATGGAGTATTCTCTTGACCTCTGATTAACTTGTTTTTGCCTAATATGTTTTGTACCCAATCTGCACCTTCTGGATCACTGACAGTGATGCCTTAAAGTGACTCTGATGCCTAATTTCCGCCATGCCTTCTCTCTCTTTCTTCTGATTAACAAAATACTAATAGTGTGTGGTGGGACAAAACTTCCTCTTTTTCAGCAACAAGCTTCCATGATAATTGTCTTTTCACCCATTGATCCCACCTTGCTGTAAGGAACACTGTTAAATGGGGAACTTAAACGCCTTCCTTCCATGGCTTAGTTGTTAAACATTCACAGCATTACTGGATTTAAGCCTTATCATTATGGTCTTTCAGACTGCTAGAACTTCAACTGATCCATCTTGTCATTGTGGTTATGTTTAAGTAAAAAAACAGTATATTTGGTTAATGGTTTCATAAGTTCTTATTACGCTTGCAACCAAAGGAGATAATCAAGAAGCTCAGTCACATCATTCAGTACTGATGGGAGACTAAAAATGTTCCCCCATTAAGCTGACTTTTTCCATAGATCCTTGGTGAACATTTGTGATCACCATTCAGTCATCCAGACTGGTTTTAAAGGTTGCTAGGGAAGTACTCTGCTTGGCAGGTAAGGCAGTCTCCTCCAGAAATGAGGGAGACATTGGGTTATGTATCTGCCATACCATCTTGTGTCATGGATATGATAGTACATGTCTGGGTCTCTAGAACTGGCATTTCTTTTACCAGTGGTTCTGTTTATGTGAAGGAGTTCAAAGAATGCTGGTCCATTCATAGCAAGGAATGTTAAGCAGAGATTATCTCTCAGAAGTCCTTATGACGCCAAGTGCAAGGCAAGGCTTTTAGTCTGTCAGAATAGCTAGTAGTATTGAGACCTGAGATCATTTTGGTGAAGAACCATTGAGGCCTCTCAGGCTGGTTTAGGTTAGAGCCAGGACTTATGTCACAACATGTAGTTAACATCATAGATTAAGCATACTGTTTTTGTAACACCTGGCTATGATCTTGGCATGTTGGGCATTAGCTGGCATATTCTTCAGGATGAAGGAAAATGTGATTAGGTCCGTTTTCATTTACTTCTGTTTCCTGACTCCCACTAACATATCTCTTATGATTACCTCGGGACTTTCTTGTGGTATAGCTGCTAGTGCTATTATGTAACTTCAAACAATCTACAGATATTCTACCAAATCAGGCTATATTATACATATTTATTGCCTCTTCCAAATGGCATTTTTGATAAGAGGAATGTCTGGAGTTCCATAAATTAATGTTAAACAAAGTTGGTGTTGGTTCTTACTATAATTATGCATTTTTTTCCTGAAATCATTTTCATTTTCTAAATGTTTGTAGCAGTTCACTTAAGCACTGGTTCAGTAGTTGTGATAACTCACTCTCTCCTTTCCATTTTGTCTGATTATATTCATGTAGTGTTTTTGGGGAAGCAAGGTGCATCTTAGCAGAGGCAGTGTGCTCACTCACTTTTCCTTCACTTTGTCAGGTTACATTGATATCTGTTTTGGGAAAGCAATGTGTACCTTGATTGAGGTGATATGTTGACTCACTGTCTCCTTGCCTTTTGTCTGCTTCATTTTATGTGTTGGAGTGAAGCAGTGTGAACGTTGGCTGAGGAGATGTGTTGATTCACTATCTCTTTCCTTCTTTGCCTGCTTGCATTTATGTATTTCATTGGGTGGTGGTCAGCATGTGCACCTGAGCTGTTAGGATGCCACAACCAGCTGGGTCACTAGGTACAGAAAAATAAAGGTAAAGCATTATTCTGAGTTATTTTGCTTTCTTAAAGTTGAAAAAAAATTCCTCTGTGCAGTGAAACTGTAGCATGCTGCTTGCTGCAGCAGTTACATCATCATAGATGGAAAGATTCAACACTTCAGCCGTGACCACAAATACAGTTTCATTATTCATTTATGAAGTTCTAATTTAAAACAATGCAGATACTGTACTTCTGCACCATCGGCACCTGTGGATCATAACCTTTAGCAGCTTGCACCTGGGGCAGCACCTCCTTCTCCCTACTGTAGTGATGGTTCTGACAGATGCATTTGCATTTGCCTGTGGGCTTAAATCATTTATCTATGAGGGGTGATGTTGCTCCAGCCCTGTTCTTAGCTGATCCAAAGGCCTACTACTAGAACAACGAGAACTGTGATCTAGAAAGCTTAGCTCTGAGTATTAGCTGAATCTTGAATGGGTTTAACTGCTGTGTTCCCAGATATTAACCAAAGATCTTTGCTTTTATAGACATTTGTTTTGAGCATTGCTAATGGAGTATGTTGATACATTCTCTTCTTTATCTGGGTACTTTTTCATTTTCTCCTTATCTCTGTGATTAGTCTTGTTTAGCCTTATCAGCTATCTTCTGAGACCAAGCTAGATTGCTGCATATGAAATTTGTAGCAAGTGTTTATAGTTCATATAGAATGCAGAAAATGACTATAAAGACTAGGGCCACAGTTCTGTGTTCCTCATGATGATGATGATGTACCCAGTAGATCTCAAGCATTTTAGTTGCTTACCATTATGCATTGTTCACTTGCGTGTCTATCTTCTACAATATTCATGGTAAAATGCCATACATGGGGCATAAGCCAATTTCATGTGCTAAATTTTACCTTGATATCTACTTCCAGACCCATTCTATTGCTAAAATTGACAATTTAACTAAATTTAGCAGTGTCAATGGCTTAGGAGATAGCCCACTCAATTTTTTAAACAATTTTTATTGAATTTTTATAAACAAAACAAAGAAATCTGTGCATTTAAACAAATTGAATAAAGCAAAACTATATACAACACAACTATTTACAATGCCCATAACATACAAAATTTACAATGTATATGTTACATGTTATCTAATAAATTCTTTAGTTTTATCCATAATTTCTTATGAGTTACTTTTGTTGATCTTAAATCAAGGGTAAACAGTTCTCTTTTACATACAGATTTGGACAGTAAAATAAACTAAGAAAAAGAGAGGATGTTTCTACTTTTCCATTTATAATTTTCCTTGCAATTGCAAGAAGAGACCAGAGAAGATGCACTTGTGTCTTTGTAATATGTACTGGTATCGGTGCATTAAATAATATCAAAGAATCTGAAATGTCACATTTGTCAGACCACAAAGCCTTTGAAAAGGACTTAAATTCTTGCCAAAAGGTTTATCTGTTTTACATTCAAGAAACATATGTGCCCAGTCAGCACACAAAGTTTTTTTCACATCTCCAACATTTATGAGTACTATTATGTGAGATCAATGCTAATTTATGAGGGATAATGTAGCTCCTATGGATAAACTTCCAAGTGGAAATTTTCCAAAAAGGAGATGAGGTTGTATTGTTAACTGATTTCAATGTCAAGGCTCTATCAGAGTCTAAAAATTTAGCTTTATTTAATTTTTCAATATAACTCCATAAAGAATCTTCTGGTATTTGTAAGTCTGCTCTTAATGTTTTGTAAATCTTAGGTAATGAAAAGCCTATGTTGTGGTTTGTTATATTCAGTTCACAGAAAAGAGAGATTAGTTTTGGATATAATGAAACATCAAGCACTTGATTTGATTTGAGCTCGTTTAGTAGATGTTCTCTAAAAATCTGGATATTTAACCAGTTATTTTGATTCCAATTATACCTAGCCATAAGGCTATTTGTGTCATATATATCCATGCTACCAATGAATTGGTGCCAATATATTAGGCCATTTTCTTTCATCACCATTAATTTCCCTCTATTAAATGAATCCAAACATTTTCTTGTCAATGCAACCGGAAATATTAAGAATAAGAGAAGTCTTGCCTTATAGTTACTATTCATTATCTTTTGAAAGTTGTTTAATATGTAGCTGATACAATGAGAGTATCTTTTGATTCTATTTTCTTTAAAAATCATGTCTTTTACAAACAAAAACATCTTATCTGTAAACAAGTCGTTTTTATTGTCTCATTAAGGTTAGAAAGCAATATAGTTTCATGAAATTTCTTCCAGTTTGATGTATATGTATTACTTAACCACTGACTCATTATATTAAGTGTAGCTGCTTCAGCATAAAGTTCTAGATTCAAAATGCAATGCATCTGTTTTATCACATTCCCTACAATGTCAATCATATCTTATTCTTGGTTTCTGCGGTGCCATAAAAATTTAAACAGAAGTGAGTTGAGTTGTTTTATTAATTTATTTGGAGGTCCAACTATTATAGACTGAAATAGGAATAACATTTTTGGTAAAATACACATTTTTATTAAGGATATTTTTTCTTCCATAGAGAAAAACATTTTTCCCCACTTGCTTAAATGTTCCTTAACCACTGTTATCAGGTTATTATAATTCGAATGTATAATGTCTTTCCAATTTGTTTTTATCTGCACACCTAGATATTTAAAGGTGTCATTTGTCCAGTTAAAATTATTGTTTTTTCTAATATGGTGCTGATTTTTTTTTAGCAGTATAGTTTTTGTTTTGTTACTGTTAAATTTTAAGCCTGAGATTTCTTCAAAATTTTTTAGAGATTTTACAATATGGTGGATTGAATAATCTATATTCCCAATAGTTAACAGAATGTCATCTGCGAAAAGTTGTATTTTACAAGAGTGATATGAATTAATATCAAAGCTAACAATATTAGTGTCATTTCTGATGTAGTTGGCTAATGGTTCCACTGCTAAGGCAAATAATAGGGGTGAAAGTGGGAGCCTTGTTTGGTTCCTTTTAATATTTTGATTTGAGTGGACAAGTAAGCCCCAATTTTGATGTAAGACACTGAATTTTCATACCGATTATTTATTAATTTTATAAAATCAGGCGAAAAATTAAATGATTCTAGTACTTTATATAAATAAGGCCAAGTAATAGAGTCAAAAGCTTTGTCCAGATCTAAACTAATGATGGATAATTCTTTCTTTTTCTTATTCACTAGATCTATTAAAGATAAAATTTTGATGACATTGTCTTGAACTTTCCTGTTTGATATGAAGCCTGTTTGATCTTCTGCTATTAATTTTGGCAAGAATTAGTTTAATCTTTTAGCGAGAATTGAGGTGAACATTTTATAATCAACATTCAACAGAGATATAGGGTGGTATGATGTTACTAGATTGGGATATTTGTCCTGCTTTAAAATGGGAGAGATTATGGCATATTTCCAAGAGAGGAAGCAATTTCCAGACTTTCTAAATTCCTCAAAAGCTGCTACTAGAATTTTTAGAGTTTCATCAGGAAGAAATTTATAAAATTCACCAATAATACTGTCTGTTCCTGGGGCCTTATTGCTTTTAATGTTTTTAATATTTTCCTTAACTTCTGTTAGTGAGATGGGTTTTATCAATTTGATGTTTTATTCATTGGTTACTTTCTTATTAACATTTTCAGTCAGAAACTTTTCTTTTAGAGTGTTGTTAGAATCTGAATTAGCATTGTTTAATACTTCATGATGAGATCTAAACATTTCTAAGATTTCCTTTAAGTCTGTTACTTGCCTATGTTTGTTCCTTGTGTTGTTAGTAAGTTCTTTTATATAGCTTGTATTAGCTGAATTTTTTGATTTAACTGCCAATCTATGCAGATTTTTATGTGTGCAGAGTATGATTGTAGCTTAAGCTTCTCAAGATTTATAGCCACTTTATAAGTCAATATTTCTACATACTTTGCGTTTAATGTTTTTAGTTCAGAGTTTGTATTTATATCTTTGCTATTTAAATTCTTTATTAGTGCATCAATTTTTGTTTGTGATATTATTAGCTCATCATGCCATTGTTTATTTTTGTTTAAATACCATTTTTTATTTTACCATAAAGATATGATTGTAACGAATCCCAAACAATAGTCTAAGAAGTCTCATTGTTGTCATTGATAGCAAGAAATGACTTAGTTTCATTTAAGAACCAAGAAATGACTTAGTTTCATTTAAGAACCAGTCTTTAAACCCATTGAGTTTCACAATGTAAGCAGGTAACCTTTGCCAAGCTATCAGATCTTTAGGACCAATATTAATCTTGAATAGAAGAGCATTGTGATCTGACAAAGGGCAAGAACTAATTAAAACGTCATGAGTTTTAGAAATTAGACTATTAGAAATTAATACTTTGTCAATAGCTGTCTGTGTTCCATATCTATACAAGTAGTGTGTGTAGTTTAATGATTCTGGTTCTTTTATATCATATATGTCTGAGATTTAAAGATTTAATAAAATGTTTTAGTTTTTTAACTGGAGCAGACAATTTGAAGTTATCATTTTTGGTCGTATCCTTTTTAGTAAGAATACAATTAAAATCTCCAGCATAAACTATGTCTCCTTTGGCTTTAATAGATATTAATTCTAAATATTTATTAGCAGTTCCTGCACCGATACCAGGGATCCAATATGTACTAGCTAAAGTGATGTATCTTTTATTCAACTCTGGTGCAACTAAACATAACATACCATTCTTCTCTGAAAAAGTGCCTACTATTTTGGGCAGTGGTAAAGATTTGTTCCATAGTATCATAGTGCCTCTTCTGTTGGCATGGAAATGGGATTCCACAAGTGTTGTGTAACCGTTGAAAGATATTCTAAGTCCTTTTTAATAAAGTGTGTTTCTTGTAGAAATGCTCTGTCTATTTTATTCATTTTCAAATATTTTGATAGACTTCCTCTTTTTATGAGATTGTTAAGGCCATTCATATTTAAGGATAAACATTTATATGTATGCATTTATAAACAAATGTCATTCTTAAAGTTTGTTATGGGCTTGAATTTAAAACAAAACTTAACTAATGAAACAAGTATAACTATGCACAATTCTAAACATGGAAAGAGAGATTCCTGGTTTGATGAATGCATCATCCAAACCACCATCTTCACACCCTATGACTCTCGTCAATATCTATCAAGTGCTTTTGCCTTCATTTAAATACTTATACTGATTAAATATGAGAATAAACCTTTTAACGGTATAAATATGATTTGATTCACAATAACTAATGTCATGCAAAAAAAAAAAAAAAACGTAGCATAGCTCCATACAGCATATATGAAAGTGAAATAAATTAAATTCTAACAAACAATAGGACTTTATGTTGATTAATCTGACTGAAGTCACTAATTATGATATCTCAATTCCTAATACAAAATAAAATATAAAGAAATGAACATAAATAATGATAATAATAGTTTATCATGAAACTAAACCTATTATTTACATTTATGAAAACTTTCTGCATTTGTCATAAAGTAAGTGTAAAATAAAGTGTCTGATATTATATCTAAAATTCTCATCCTTCCCATCTTTTCTTCCCTTTCTTTTGTACAATATTAAGGTATCCGATTTATGTTATTGTATAGTCCTGCATTTTATTGATCTTAAAAAGCTTTAAGAATATCTCATTAAATTTCCCATCCCACATCCCTCTCCCCCTCCAGCCCACTAAATTTTGATGCTGTAAGATCAGAAAATTGTGGGTTCTTTTCCTACAGACAGTGTTTGGATTAATTTTCCAGGACTGATACTGCAGTGCAACATGTGGGGTGGTACTCCTGAGATGCTATTATTCAGATGAGATATTAAACCATGGTCCCATCAGCCTAAGCTGGAGGTAGGTCAGGTGAATATAAAAGATCACATGACACTTTTTGAAAAGAACAAGGCTATTTTATGTAATACTTTGAAAAGTCTAGGGATCGCTTTATATATTGCCTTTTTTATTCATAATATATACACAATTCCAGTATTAACTGCACATCACATATTGTTCATAAAATAATTACAATTCTTTCATATTTTACACATGTAACTTTCTTCAACGTATCCCTTTACCCCTCCCTTTTTGCCAGAGTTTCTGTATTCTCTTTAATACAGTTTCACAATCCCACATTATATGACAGTCCTTCCTCTCTACAATTCCTTATTTCATAACATTTTAAACAGACTTTTCTATTGCACTTCTTTATTTTCCATATAATATCATATACATATATATTCTCCTAAAACAAATTGAATCATAATATTTTTTAATGTTCTTTCAAAATATTTTTTATATGTCAGAAAACATTCTCAGTACAGTCTTTAACTTTACAAACTTTACATTGCTTTTCTTATTGTTGATTATATTTTATTTGCAACTCCTCTGGTACTTTTCTTAAGAGTCTCCACAAAATGTCTGAAACCTCCCAAACTTCTTTAAATATTTCCAGTCTCTACATTATATTTTTCCTATGCAGCTTTCTTGTAAATTTCTTTATGATACTCTGTTAATATTTTAATTATTTCTTCTGGCTAATTCATCACTGTCCCTTTTTTATTCCTCAACCTATTCATTTTTAACTTTAGCATATTTCAAGTGTTTTCAAAAAAATATTTTATTTTTTTCCTTCCTTTCTACAAGCATTTTGAATGATTATCATCTTTTTTTGTTTTCTGCTTATTATTTTCTATAATTTCTTTTTCTTTTCCCTTTTCACTCTTACCCATTTCTAATGTCTTCATCTGCCTGTGCTCATTTACATTTGTGTTTTTGTTACTTCTATTTCTCCTTCTCGATTTTTGTGTGTGTGCGTGCATATATATATATATATATATTTATACACACACACACATACGCTCACACACACACACACACATATACACACATACATGCATACACAGTCTTATATTGTACTCTACCTCATCCAGCACTGTGACCATGTTTCCTAAAAATCCCTCATTGTGCTGTGCCCATAACATAAAAAAATGTCATTTGCTTTTTGACATATCTCTTACTAATGTCTCTTGTCAACCTTTTTAAACCCTTCCCTTCTATAATTATCTCTTTATTTTCCTGTGTTGTTGTACATATTTCCAAATGACCTGTAAAATCTGCCATTTTATTCTAGTCCATTGTATCTCATGCAAGCCATTACACATCAGTGTTTGTCTTAATATTTCCTCTGATGCATGTATAATAGCTCTTTCTTCATAAATGAAGTCTTCCATAATTCATTACTCTTATGTTTTGTGTTATTTTTCTCTGTCATTTTTTCATAGGTTGTCTTTTAGCTTTTCCCGGTTAGGGGTCGCCACAGCGGGACTCCCGTCCGCTAATGACTGGCAGTGGATTTTACGGTGCTGAGTTGCCAGCCCAATGCCCAGCCTTCAAAGAAGGCATGCCCATCCACGCATACACCTACCTGCATGTCTTTAACATCACTCGACCGTGGGGAGGACATGCAGACTCCACACAGAAGGAGCTCCAGCCGAGAATCGAATGGGAGAAGCTCTTGCTGTGAGGCAACAACGCTAACCACTGCACCACCATGGTCTTGAAATCAACCACAACTAAGATATCCATGTTAATTAACCCAGACAGTTTAATTTCTTCAAACATTCACATTTTCTCCTTCTGTTCACTTTTTTCATCATCGTTACATTGTAACATGCTTATCCTTTGCTTCTGAATGAAATGAAAACAGTTTCAAGAGAAATAAAAGTGCAGAGGACATGTGACAACATGGACAGATGCAAAGCACATACATATCATAGAGATGCTTGCCATGATCAAGGCACTCACCTTTCTGAATCATTTTAGCTCTGCAGGACCTGTTCATGTGGAACATCAACAAGCAAAAGGGATCCAGGTCATACCATCTTTGCAGCCTAGCCATGTTAGCTTGGGATATAGCACAGTTGTGTGGCAGACAAGCTGAGCAGTACTACTCTCATTAATGGAAACTGATCAGGGGCTTCCAAGATATGATCCATCTGTGGGGAGCTCCTCACAATCAACTGGCATGATTCTGTTCCAAGACCCCATGCAAGAAGGCCTGGAACGGATGCCTTTTTTTTCCTTGGACAAGAATGTTCCTATATACTTTTCCATCCTTTCCACTAATATTCAGGGCAATTCTGAAGATTCAGAGGTAATTCCCCAAGATTATTGTTTTGACTTTTTTTTTTAGCCCAGGCAACCGTGGTTCTCCCTTTTCCTGGAAATGGCCAGGGACAATTACCACAAGCTTCCTCACAGACTGGATATACTCACACAGAAAAGGGACATTTGATGCACCCCAACATCAATCATCTTCAACCTACTGCCTGGACAATAGGTTCCTAATTCCTTTTAGGTAGCTGTTTACTGAGGATATGAAACAGGTAATAATGGAGGCAAGAAAGCCTTCTACTAGAAAATCATATATTATCAACTGGAAAAAGTTTTCAGAACTGGCATTCATTCAAGGCTAGTTGTTCTCTAGTTTTACAATACTTGTGTGAGATACTATCATATGGCCTTTCTTATCCCTCTATCAAGGTTCATTTAGCGGACATTTCAGCATGTCTGCTCACGGATCCTCCCCTTTAAATACAGTCTCATGTCAAAATGTTCTTGAAACGGGCTTTGCATAATAGGCCTCCAAGAAAACTGGTGGCCCCTCCTTGAGATCTTAATTTTGTGTTAGAGAAGCCAACACTTGTTCCATTTGAGCCAGCTAATTTGGCTGACTTGAGGTTCTTAACATAGAAAAAATTTTTATTGATTGCTATGACCTCTGCAATATGGGTATCTGAGTTGCAAGCTCTTATGGTGAGTAAACCCTATCTCATATTCCATAGAAACAGATTTTCTTTCAGAACTAATCCTTCTTTTATGCCTAAAGTAGTATCTGAGTTTACTTTAGGCCAAACTATCCATCTCTACATTTTATTTCCTGAAGCTAACAATAAGGGAGAAAGGATACTCCTTACCTTGGATGTCCACAGACATCTCATGTGCTATCTTGACAGAACTAAATCTTTCAAATTTTTCGATCACTTGTTCATCTCTTGTGAAGGTAAGAAAAAATGACAACCTGAGTCAAAACAGACTATTTCCAAATGGGTGTCTAAGACTATTACCTTTTGTTATACTCACTATAACAAAACGATTCTAGGCAGGATCTGTGTATGATATTGCAACTCCCAGATGTGCATTTAGAGTTGAACAACACTCGTTTATGGGCATTTAGATTTTGAAATGTATGTTTTTGGTTTGCATAGCTTCATTCAGATTATTTTTGTTCCTATTATTTTTGTTAGCTACTTTCTACATTTTAACTGCGTGGATAACTAAAGACTTACAGTTTTCTAACTCTCGGTTTATCAGTACTTACCACATCAGAAAATGCTGTGAAAAGATACCTTAAAAGCAAAAGATAAAAATAAGATAAATAGGATACTGCTGCTCTGGAACAGATCTCCCATCCACATTAAACAAAGTTCATCCCTGTCTATATTCAAGTACAACTTGGATCTGAGGATGGTAAACAGAAAATTTATGCCAGAACTGCCCCTCTGGTACTATTGGACAGAGTCAGATAATAAATGCTTTATCCCATGCATGGGTCCCCTCAAATTATCTATGATGTGATCCCAGTTATTCTCATTGTGGGTAACATTTAATTATCAACCATGGGATGGGTAAACCCAGTCTTTAACCAAATGGATAGGTTAATTTGAGCACAAAAAGGGAAACTGCCTAGGCATAAAATGGCCTGGAAGTACAGCTAGCCTAGTACTTACCTATTAACCTATAAAAGTTGCCCAGAACAACATAACAGACAAGTTGCTGTGGAGGACAAAGCTTACTACTTTCTTGACCACATTTCCTTGGCTTCCATATTATAGTTTGCCAACTCTGAACTGCATATCATGGGAAGTTTAACCTTCGACTACAGTGACCTTGGGTACAAGCTTCAATCTCTTAACAGGAGATCTGCTTGACCCTACAGAAGCCAACTCAATGAAGCCCACTTCATGGACCACAGTTTACTGAAGTGTAGTGATTCTCTTTTTCCAAGTCTTTGCAATCTCTAAGTTGCTTCACGTAAGTAGGGTGGTATGGGAGTACAGCTCCCATATTGGGGGAAGTGCAAGTGTACTTGTCCTGTCCATAAAATAGCTACATACATGCTACACAACTCCTTAAGTGAACAGAGAGAGCCTTTGCTTGTTAAGTTTTATTTTCTGCATGTTAAGAAACCCAGAATTCAGTGATGTGTGAGTTTGGTAAATAGTGGTTGATGAGCTGGGCTTCAGTAAACTTACGTACACTGCATGTAAAGTGCATTGGGCAGTCATGAGTAATGAGCAAATGAAGAGTTGTCCACTGCATGAACACCCTGTGGTTAGAACCACCTATTCGTATTTAAAATTAGACAGTATTTTATCAGTCACACGTACTTGGTTAGTAAAGTGTAAATATGTGTGAAAATAAAAGTCATTATTGTTATTCTATATATTACACTTTTTTTAAGTACTGCATATATTATTATCCTTGAGAAAAAATGTTTCTGACAATTTGTGTGCAGTGGATTCCATGGATTGTTTAATGTGGTAATTATTAGACAAGTCCTCCTTATGTATGCAAAAGATTAATACACATTTTGATATGTTCCAGAATGCTGGTATTGTATACCATTAACTGTATACTTTTATTATTTCAGGAGCATTGAAAGGTTCAAGGGTATGATTTTAAAATGATATATCTACACGAAGGCAAAACTAGAAATGATTTGTTAATTTTAGATAGCTTCTTAAAATCTAAAGTTAGGTTGTTTTATATGTTCTCATTTATATGAAAATTAATAAAACGATTGCTTTTAAAGCCAAAATGTAAAGACCGTCTGATTTTTAAATGTAAGATAAGAGAGCTATATTCTTTGAAAACATTTTCTTCATATTGTATATCTAAATAATTTATGGCTACAGTGAAGTAGAAACTGATGTATCACATTTCTGAAAAGTTTGTATCATCTGTTACCTGAAAAAAGTAATGATTGGCTAGAATTGCACCTTGTTTTAGATGAAGAGGTGATTGGCTAGCCTGATAGCATTCTGAGCACACCTGGGTTTGGGTGTTCATTGATGGTAACTCATAATGATACTGTTGAGTGCTACTTTTGAGAAACTCATATTTTTGTTTCTGGACTAGCTGTTCACTTTTGCATAATAGATGTGTTAAAGGAAACATCTAGATTCAATTGGCAACTATGGCTAGGAAGTATCTATTCATGACTCTGTGAGTAAAAAAAAAATCTGTACTTATAGTGTATAGTGAACAGCCTTTAATAGCTTAATAGCTTGTGATAGATAACAATGACTGTTAGCAAGAATGTCTACTTATGCATGTGGTAACAGTTTTTACCAGTCATTGGAGATTTATTCCAGAATGTATCCAAATCTGGTAAGGTTAACAATCAAATAGATCTTGAAGAGTACAGGTAATGCACAGTGCCATCTAGTCACCTCTTCTTAGCAGTTTAATTAGTGTCGTACAGTATTGTTCTGGTTATTTGTTAACCTTACTGTCTTTTCTAGGTCTGGTGGTGGGCTCTATATCATAGACAGCATGCCTGATCTCCGAAAGAAAAAGCCCATCCCTCTAGTTAGTGATTTGGTGAGACTCTGATAATATTTTCTCCACCCTGTCCCCCCACATCCTCACCATGCATACAACAGACTGCTGATGTTTCATCGGATAACCTGTCAGAGGAACTCTTGATTGTGCTTGAGCCTTTGCACGCTGTTTTAACTTCATTTTTTATTTCTTTCTCTTTTGTGTTGTCTTGTTCGTCTTTTTTGTTTCTTTTTTCTGTTATTTTGGTTTATTTTTGTAATCGTAGGGGAGCAGCGGTAAAATTTCTGCGTAGCATTGACAGCATGCCTGATATTAAGCCACGGCGCAAATCCCTCCCATTGGTCAGCGACCTGGTGAGATCATCTTTAAACAGCTGCAGTTAAAGAGACAGCATCTGATGATATACTAATGTGCCTGTTGTATTATGTTTGGGTGCGTGTGTGTGCCATTGTTGTTATTTTATATGATATAAAAGCCATTTATTTGCAAAACTACTTTGGCTGCAGTGAAGAAAACCTAGATCTCATTTTCAGCTTTACTAGAAAAATTCCATTCTTTATATTTTCAGAATTCATATTGAATAACAGTGCCGTTCCTTGTTCTTCAAAAAATGCTGCACAGAGTTATATTAGTTTTCTACTCATAAAGTCATCAGATAGTAAAGGATATATGAAAATGTCACCTAGTGATTAACTTCAGTCTGTATATCTTTTACAGAGCTACTTCACTGAAAAGTTTAGGAATGGTTCATGTGCCTGAATGCATGTATATGTATGCATGTGTGCGTGTGCATAAGCACATTATCATATGCCTAATATGACTTCACTGATATCCATGCTGCTTTATAAATGAAGCAAAGAAATATGCTTGCCTTCCATATACCTGTAGTACCTTTCACTCCTCTTCACAGTTCTATGAGCAGTGGCTATTACTTTTTGTCACAATACAGCAATATAGATACATTTGTATTCTAGATGTGGGACAGTGTGAGTAAATGTCAACATGTAGTGTTATATGAGAACCGAAACTTCTGTTTTTGGATTCCAGTGTGTGAATGTTGCTATAGCTGTAGAATGCTGTAATGTACATGAAAATTGTTATTATTATACAGAAAATTATACTGAATTGTTAGGAGTTATGTACAACAATCTAATTTTCAGAGTACACTGTAGTTTTATGACACTAAATGTAGCTAGTTTTGTTCACCTTCAAATTTCTAATCACAGCCTAAAGAACTAGGTACAAAAGGCACAATGCTGTTATCTGCTTTTTAAAGTATATTTTTAACAGACCATTTTAACTACTCACTGTCTGTTCTGAATTGGAGACTTGGAGTGTATGCGTGTTCTATCCCATAAGCATTGTAATATTGTTATAATTTTTAATTTTCACCTGCAGCCTCAGTAGGTTTGTAAACAAGGATGCTGTCTCTTTAAGAGAAAAAAAAAGAGAGAAAAGAAGTACTTGCAGTCGCATCTCTGCAGGCTTCAGGTCCGTCAATGCTGTCGGATAGTAATTTAGCTTTAGCTCTGTTTTCCTATGCACAAGCAGGACTCGACCCCCCCCCCCCCCAATTAAGCTCCTTAAGGATCCTCTGACTTTTTCTGACATCTGCTACATTGCAATCAGTTTCTTCTTATAATGTAAATTATTTTGCATTATACGTAATATGGGGAACATTGCATACATGCTGATAACTGAAATATTTTGATTACATGAAATGCTAGAATAAATTCTGAAAGTTGTCAGAACTTTCTGCATAATGATACAGCCATTACTCATTTTGCAGGTAACCTGAGTGTAGTAGACAAACCTGTCAGCCATCCTCTTCCAAAATCATAGAATGAGATCATCAAAAATCATAGTAAAGGGTCAACATCATAGCACAAAAAATGTGCTTATTTATAAATTTGTGCTCCTGGAGTGTGGGGCATAATTCATAAATTGCACAACTGTTGCTCTCCTGGAAGGCACAACCTGTAAAATTAAGGACTCGTATAGTTCTAGTATATAAAATTAGACAGAGAGGTAGGAAGACTGTATTTCACAACTTGGATGCAATACAGTTTTTTCATGACCTTGCACTAATTATTCTCATATACACGGAAAGGGATTCAGGAATCTGGTGATGCAGTTAATCTTTGCAAACATGATCCCCAGTCTTATTTTTTCTGCTGTGTATTTCTTTGTAAAATTTTTTGTGAATATTTCATTCTGCAACTGACTAAAATCAGTATGTAACCTCTCTGCTTTTTGCTGCTTATGAATAGCTCCAGCTAGTTTTGGTTTGCAATGCAGTATACATACACACACACACACACACACACACATGCAAACTAATTCTCTTTTTCTCTCTCTCTCTCACTCGCACACTCACTCACACACGTGTGCACACACACACACACACACACACACACACACACACACACACACACACACACACACACACACACACACACACACACACACACACCTGGGAAAGGCTGGCACAACTTACCCACTTTGCCACCTCCACCCAGACTATAAGGTAAAAATCCAGTGAGCAGGTAGCACTCAATACACAAGTTTAATACACCAAACAGAATCAATCACAGTTAAGCACTTTCATTTTTAGCTATCATCAGAACCGTGAATGAAACATTCAAAACACACCAATTAAATACTGATAAAAAACACACACCCCTCTGTTATTTACCCATCAGTAATCGGAATAGACACCAACCTCTAAGGATATTCAATTCTTTATGAAATGGGTAACCAGTCAAATAGCTGACCAATGACAACCTTAGAAATAAAAATTGCACCAATCAAATTGGTGTCCAATAAAAGCCTTGAAATAAAAATTTAGCCTATCAGCATTCAAAGTGAAAAAAAAATGCCATGCTGTCAACTATACACAGTGAATAACTTTAAACCAAAGTTAAAGTCTGGATGCTCTTAGGTTTAATTAAGTAGTGATCAAAATTGCTTCATTTAAACTGGGAAAGTTACTGGTGTCTAAGTGCAATTGCCAGTGGATCTTCTGATGTAAAAGAGAATTACGCTAATCCCCTGAAAGTCTGAGGTTTCAAACCTGTCTAATATGAAAAATTTGAACTTAGAAAAGTTATTACAAAGATAAGACTGTCTGGTCAATGTACTCTTGTCATCTTTTCTTAAAATACTACAAACATGTTGATAAATCCTTCTGTTAAAAGCATTACTTTTGCCAATGTAGAAAGCTGAACATGTGGTGCATCTAGCCAGGTACACCACTTTGTCTGACAAAATATTTCCCCTTGGCCATCCACTTGGACACTTTTTCCAAAATGTCATTGTCATGATCAGTGTTGATGAAAGAACATCATCAACAGCGACCACATCTGTAGGTTAAAATTGAACCATTATAACACCCCCTCGGTGGTCTCTCTACCATGTTTTTAAAATTAGATTGGTGTTCTTAAAGGTAAAAGTAGGTGGATCCTTAAAAAAATGCTTTAAAGCTCTCATCCCATTGAGAAATAAATCAGTTTTTTGATACAATATTGCAAATACCGGAGGCTTCCAAGGAATAATGAAGTACCATGTTATGGGACATAGAAAAAGAAGAATGTATATCCTCCGAGAAGCGGGTGAGAAGTCAAGATTCCCACACCAGGGGTGTAGATACTACCTCTGGACTACATTCTGGTTGCTTAAATCAATGCAACAGTCATTAATACTCTCATTCGGGGTAACTTCCTTGAATTAATTCATCCCATTTTTCATTATAGGAGCATATTTGCTATTTCTTTCATGTGAGACTTCCTGATAATGGAAATCAACTAAGGAACAAGGGTAACCTTTCTCGAGGAACATGTTCTTAAGAATATTAAATGTATTTATACAAACATTGTCATCTGAAGTCAGATGGGAAACCCAGATAAATTGGATTTTTAACACACCCCTTTTCCCCTTTTCTGATGAAAGGTGATTACTTTTAAAATGCAAAAAGCTATTACAGAAGGTTGGTTTCTGATAAATACTAGTAGCAAAAGAATCTTGGTTCCCGCAGAAAACTGCATATCCAAATAATTAATGCAGTCTCCATTGATGTACTAAGTAAATTCCAAAAAGGATGTATATGCTTGCCATTCTGAAAAAAAACATCAAATTCTTCCTGACTACTTGACCAAAAACAAGCATGTTGTCCAAAAAATGATAGTAGGCTACACAATGCTGAAATGAATTAATCTTAAAAACCTTTTCAACTTCCCACCATAGTAGGACAGCATTTGCAAAAGTGGGGGCACATGTGGCCCCCATCGCAACTCCTTTTAGTTGCTTATAATATTCCTCCTCAAAGAAAAATAAGTTATTACTGAGACAATCTTCATATACTCCTGGATGACCGTGGCTTTGGTATCAAAGACCCATACTTTCTAATCACATTACTAAACCAGTAAAGCCCCTGTTCATGTGGTAGGATCCACCTACTTTTATCTTTAAAAAACAATCTACTTTTAAAAACATGTTAGAGAGACCACCCAGGAGTTGTTATAATGGTTCTATTTTAACTTATAGATGTGGTCTCTGTTGACAATGCTCTTATATCGACACTGATCTTGACAGTGAAATTTTGAAAAAGTTCTCCAAGTGGATGGTCAAAGGGAGATATAATTGTTTGTCCGACAAAGTGATGTACATGGCTAGATGCACCACATATTCAGCTTTCTACACTGGCACAAAACTAATAATACTTTTAACAGAAGGATTTATCAACATGTTTATAGTATTTTAAGAAAAGATGACAAGAGTGTATTGGCTAGATACACTTCTCTTTGTCATAACTTTTCTAATAAGTTTAAGTTTTTTATATTAGACAGGATTGAAACCTTAGCCTTTTCAGGGGATTGGGGTAATCTTCATTAACATCGAGAGATGCTCTGGCAATTGCGCTTAGATGCCAGTAACTTTCCTGGTTCAAATGAAGCAATTTCGATCAGTACTGAATTAAATCTAAGAGCATCCATACTTTAACTTTGGTTTAAAGTTATTCACTGTGTGTAGTTGACAACATGGAATTTTTTTTCACTTTGAATGCTAACAGGCTGAATTTTCATTTTCATGGCTTTTAATGGACACCAGTTTGATTGGTGCAATTTTTATTTCTAAGGTTGTCATTGTTCAGCTATTTGACTGGTTACCCATTTCATAAAGATTTAAATATCCTTAGTGATTGGTTTATATTCTTGAGTTACTGATTGGTAAGTAACGGGGGGGGTGGGTTATCAGTATTTAATTGGTATGTTTTGAATGTTTCATTCACAGTTCTGATGATGTCTAAAGATGAAAGCACTTAACTGTGATTGATTCTGTTTGGTGTATTAAACTTGTGTATTGAGTACTGTATTTTACAGGCCACTACTGGTTTGTGCTGTTCAGTTTTTCAGACTGTAAGGTAGATACACTGCCACCAGAACACCCATAGCCAGCTACTCTAAGGCTCTTACCACGGTACCCAATTACTCTTAGTAAAATTAATACTTATACAAATGGTAGTGGTAATCAAGCAGCAAGACTTTTAGGAATGTGGAGGTGGAGCCATAGTGTCACTAAATAAATATAAGTGCTCTCAAAAGTTAAATATTTTATAAAGGACCAGCCACAATGACAGGTATAGATATATTTAATAATAAATAAAAAAAACATGAAAATACTGAATATCTATTTAATTCACAGGAAATATAAAAACAAAACAGCTGGAAAGACTCAGACAGATACAGAAAAACAATATCTAGCTAATCTCCCTATAGTTTCCTACATGACTGAAGAATTACTGTTACCTAGTTACTTACTAAAGTAAAGCAAGATGAAGTTAGATGAGTGTCTCTTGTCAAGTCTAATAACAAAGTGCTTCTATCACATCTCCCACTAGTATTCAAATATAATTTCCGTGCTGGCTACAGAATGACTTCATATCTAGTCACCTGACTCTGTGGTTCCCACGTTCAGACCTGTGAGATAAAATCTTTATGGGCTAAACCAGGTAATTTAAATTTCAGGCTATGTTTCTTAAGGTTAGCTGGGCTGAGCTTAACCTCTTCCCTTCCAGTATCCTCTATTAGAATATATACATTTAATCAGTTACAACAATATAGTCTGACATACATGTATATTTCTTTTCTGTCTGGCAGGATGCACTGTTGATACATTTTTAACACAAGCAACTTTACAAATACATTTTTAACACAAGCATCTGTACAAATCAGTTTGACATTCAAATGACATATAATTCTTTACAAAACTCCAGCTAGCTATGCTGGCACATTACAGATGCCCTACCATACTCCATCTAGCACAGCTGACACTACCTCACATCATCATAATACGTATATATATATATATATATATATATATATATATATATGTGTGTGTGTGTGTGTGTGTGTGTGCATGTGTGTGCATGTAAGCACATTATCAGATGCCTAATATGATATCACCAATATCCCTGCTGTTTTTTATATGAAGCAATGAAATGTGCTTGCCTTCCATATACCTATTTTACCTTTCACTCCTTTTCCCACTTCTATGAGCAGCAGCTACTACTTTTTGCATAATACAGAAATACAGGTAGAGTTATATTCCAGATTCGCACCATCAGATTCATGATTCCCTTTCAGTGTATACGAGAAGAATTATTGCAAGGTCACTAAAAAAACTGTACCACATGCAAGTTGTGAAATGCAGTCTTCCTACCTCTCTGTCTAATTTTGTGTAATAGAACTATATGAACTAAATTGTGTTAGTAGTGATTATACCTGTGGTCTCATAGGACTTTGTCTGTGAGAAACAGATAATAACATTTTCAAAAAGTGAAAGTATACCTACATTCTGTACATTAGACTTGCTCTTATCCAGTCTCTCTGGGACCGGACCTTAGGCTGGATAAACGAATGCCTGGTTAATTAGAAAAAGCATACAAAATAATATTTATAGGTTATAAATCAGCTAGAATAACATAAATTGTATTGCTATGCATTTTTCTAATGAATATGAAGTCTAAAACTCAAATGTCTGTCATTATAGGAGGTGAAAGTATTGTTCTTCTCTGTTGTCTTTTGCTAGGACTATGCCAGAAATTTGATGGCCGGTTAAAGAGAGGCCGGATAGGAGGCAGTCTACTGTCCCTTGTTGCTTAGAATAAAAAAAAAAAACATATGGCAGCAGATTGTGCTGTGAAAGGAAACCTGAGCAGTTGGGTGTAAGTTTCAGAGTGCTGCCTTAATGTTTGTAAAGAGTGACTCAAAACCAGGAATCTGGGATAAACTTATATTTTTTAGAGGAGGATGACAAATAAATGGACGAGCGGAAAGATAGATATTTTCACCAGAGTGAGTTGTTGAATTTTATCAGAATTTTTGAACCCTGACATCCACTTCTGTTAATATTTTTTTTGTTTTCCATATAGAAATGCTGCACCATTTAAAAAAAAAAAGAGAGATTAATGACAAGACATCAAGGACACTAACATGGTGTGCAATAATCATGAGCACCTGACATCAATGTTCTATAAATGTTTATAGCCATAAAAAGCAAAGTAACTGCTTTTATGGTAACTGCCTTTATACCCCCCAATACTTAAGTATGCTGACTCCATGGTCACACAACTGTTGAGAAAGGCCAGTCCTAGACACAAGAAAAATTGTTCCTACTACCTATATGTGGCATTCCACTGCCAACAGCAGACTACTCTGATTGAACCTAAAGTATTCAAAGTAAAATAGTTTAAGACATATATCACTGGCCAATATGCAGTTCCTGAAAATCCATGCTAAATAGGTGACATAGCATACAAACAACAAGCTACAAAACAACACAAGATCTTAACATAAATTGCCTACAGTCATACCAAACTTTGATATTTGTGGCCCAGTACTAATAAAAACCAATGAACTCAAAAGAAACATTCCAGGATAAAGGTCAGCAGTATAGATGATTTAGACAGTAGCTGCAGTTTACAGAAATTATATGGCAGCTCTATATTTTTCCCTTTTTCACTGGAGAGCATATTAAAAAAACAACCAGCTACATTATCAAATGAGTCTGAATGTTAATCCATCTTGTTAAACTATATGAAGATTTAGGATGCTAGTATACATTGTTTCTAAGAGTTTGTATATGGAAAGAGGGATTATTTGTTACAGGATAAAAAATCTCAGTGAAATGCAGTACATGTTAAATCATTTCAGCATTCTAAAATCAGTCTTTTTATTATTACTCAAAGAAAGATGTTCTTCATTAGATCACTGTTTCAGTAGCCATTACATATGGACATATCCTGCTAAGGATAATGTACATGTGGCCAGTCTATAAAGAGTATTCAGACACCCACGTTCCTCACATACCATATGTCCATGATTAGCACATGTAGATGTGCTAGTATAAGACTGGCATGTAATCTTGCCAAAACTCAAAACTTTCTTGCCACTAGTCTGCATATATGTAGACTGTTGTCATCATTGTGATTAGTGTTTCTGTATGCTCATCTTCAGCACAAGGTCTTTAGACAGATAAGTACCCATTTGGGGACCCTTCCTATTTCTTTTCTATTTTTTGTCAGGAACCTGCAAATGTCTCTCAGAAAAGGAGGATGTTATTGGGGATGTCAAGTATCAGACACGGACTCTCCCAGCTGCTTTTTCTGCTTAGGGGCTGATTATAATTTTAAATCATGTTCAGTTTGTCAGTCATTTGTCCACAGCAACAAGACCACTGGTAATGCTTTAGAATTTTTGTTTGAAAAATAGATTACTAAACTCTATGTAATGAAGTGCATGATTTTGCTTTTAGATTTTGATCATGTCACTGTTTGTTACCAGTGATCTTGTTAATATAGATTACTGGTCACGTTTATGACTAGAGAGCATCTTTTAGAGTTGTCAGTCATTTGTCCTGGCAACTGTTAGGAATAGGTAGACTCCTTTTTATTTACCATAGCCATATTTGTATTGACTTAGAGAACAGGGATTTTCGGCACTTGGTGTGAGTGGCTATCGCATCCTCCTTCTCCTTGCTGCTGGCCATTCCCCTCAGGTGAAAAAGAAGTGAAAAGTATTGATAGATGTGATGGTTGTCAACTATAACTCCTCCTCTCTCTTAATAAGAGCTGTGACTGATAACTCCACTGAGGTACTTTCTGTTTCTTCTTGGCCTTGATCTCTTCCTCTTTGGAGACCGCTATGGTCCAGGATTCTTGCATGTCTGCTCTGACCATACTTTCATCTGAGACACCTGTGAAGGGAGAACCAAAAATAATTTTATGTGACGATGAGGGAGGTAACCACCAAATTTTTTTCAATGCCTTATACCTTCATTCCTGAAGACCATATACCTGCACACCCCTAGGAAGCATACACAGAAAACCAAACATATATTTCCCCCTGCCCTGTCCAGTCAGAAACTGAAGAAAGAAGATTGGCTTAATTCTGCTCATGGGTTGCTTAAAGCTCTTCAGTCTTTCAGTCTTCTCTGCTGCAACTTTCCATTACACTTCTACACCTATTATGAGGAAGAGAATTCCTTTTTCTTTTGAAAAAGAAGAGGAATTCACTGATTCTGACAAGGAAGCACTTGATTATGCCTCTCAAATTCCCTGTCTCACTGGATGTGAATCAAAGCAGAGCTCACATGATCTTCTGACTTCCCTAAAGAGTACATTTCCTTTGGCAACAAATAGCTAAAAATGAAAGTTTTTTTTTTCCAAATGGGAGTGTAAAGAAGTTTGTGACTCCCAGAAAAGGTATTAAGATTTGATGAATATGGACACCCCTATGCCTGTTGCTATACCTCAATGCTAGGTGCTTTGGGATATTTATTTTTTTCTGCTGCTTCTATATCCCCATGCTTTCTGCCTTAAGCCCCTAAAATGTCAGGTTCAGTAGGGTTCCTGATTTACACAAGTACTTTTATAAAATCCCTCTGCTGACCATACTGTCATATATTTGGATGCAGACAAAGCTGCTAGCAGCTTCCCCTGTTATAACCCAATCCCTAGTATAATGACAGCTGATCACTTGATAGGTATGGCAAAAATATGTTCCCTTCTGCTACTATAGTCTTTAGTGCCATTAACTGCCAAACTCATATGCCCAAGTTTCTTTTATCTGTTTTGAGCAACATGGGTCAAATCTTAGCCAGTCATCTTAACTGTGAATTAAAATTTTATGTAATAGAATTACTTACCTAAGCTCCAAGCAGACATATCTTTCATTGTCTGGAAGATTGCTTGATATCAGCCTAAACCAATTTCATCACCCCAACAGCTTTACAGTATACTATGAATATTTTCCACAATCTGAGTTTCACCCTGAACCTAAAAAAGTTATCTCTGGTTCCAACTTACAGTCTGTTTTTTGTTGTAAGTCTTCTAGACACCTCCCTGACTGTGTTTCTTCTCAAAGATAAGAAACAAACTTATCAGCACTTCCTCAATGTCCCTCAACAGACAATGTCTACTGCAAAAGTACTTGTGAGAATTCCAGGTGTCATGGTCTCTCTTATCCTTGTGATTTCACATCCCAGACTTCATATGAGAAAGATACAGTGGCTTCAAAAATCTGTGTTGGCTCAACACTCTCACCCTCTAACCTTCCCAACTGCAGTCCTTATGCTTGTGAAGAAAGACCTCTTTTAGTGGGCTAAACAACTGCTACCTAAGCAAGGGATCTCTTTCTCTCCAACCAGCCCCTCCCAGGCAATGACCACAGATGCCTAGGACTTTTGTTGGCGTAGTGTTTCCCCAGGTGTCAAAGTGCAGGATGACCGGGAACCACAACACAGGCTCATATACATCAGCCTGAAAGAGATGATGATTCCTGTAAATTCCCTGAAAAATTAGAGTAAATTTTGGACTTCTGGCCCATTTTAGTGGTGAAAAGCAGCACTTATATGATGTGTTACGTAATCAGGGGAGCAAGATCATACACCCATTCAGGATGACAATAATTGCCTTGGGCATAGCAATTCAGCCTAACTTATTTCTTCAGGCAACTTACATTCCTTCAAAGCAGAACATAGTAGCAGATCGTTGAGCATATCTAGAATAGACCATCGTGTGTGGATAATGCACCAGGAGGTCTTCCTACACATAGTCAATTAGTGGGAATCCCTCAAATAGATATGTTTGCCTCCAATCTGAACAGACAACTGAAACTGTTCTGTTCCAGAACATCTTGCAAAGAGGCAGGGAAGGCATTCTGTTCCCTGGCTGGGGATGTTTCTGTATGCCTTACCTTCTTTCATCTCATTTCCAAAGTCCTTCAAAGATCAAGAAGAACTTAACAAAGATGTTACTGGTGACTCCCATTTGGCTCAGACAGCACTGGTTCTCCATTCTCATGAAACTGGCCTGGGACAGTTACCAAAAACTCACAGTGGGGACTTGCCCGGACAGGACAGGACATTTTTGTTTCATCTCTATATGCAAAACCTCAATTTACTTGTATGAATGATAGGTTTTTGATTCCTTTTCTGAGCCTGTCTTTTGAGGACATAAAAAAAGGTATTGAAGGAGGAAAAATGCTTATATGAAATCTTATTTAATTAAATGGAAAATATTTTCTTTTTTTGTGAAAAAGTAGAAGACAGAATCAACTTCAAACAGACACACCACTGATTCTTCAGTACGTGTGATTGTTGAATTTCAGCCAACTGTACACTACAATAAAGATGCATCTTTCAGCCATTTCAGCCTACCACTTGATTTTCCCTCCCCCACACCTCTTTGTATCAAATCAAGTAAATTTTTAAAGGAGTTTTCATATCTCAGGCCACCAAGAATAAAGGTAGCTCCTTCTTAGGATTTAAATTTTGCTTTGGAAAAACTAACTCAACCGCCATTTGAACACAAAGCCAGCTCTTTCCTAAAGATTCTAACCTGGAAGACTTCCTTAATGATAGCTTTAACGTCTACTAGACAGATATCTGAATGATAGGCTCTTATGTCTCTTCTGATCTTTCACAATGTTAGGATGAGTCTGAGAACCAATCCTTTCTTTATGTCTAAGTTTGTCTCTAAACTGTTCTCTTAATCAAACTGTCCAGCTCACCTTTTTCTATTATGATCCACAAAACAAGGGAGAAATGTTTTTTTTTATTGCATAGATGTATACAGACAGTCAAGATACTATCAGAACAAAACTAAACACTTTAGAAAATCTAATCAATTTTTTGTATCTTAAGATGACAAGAAAAATGGACACCCAGTGTTTAAAAAAACATCTTTACATGTTTTTTCCTCTTTATTCAGTTCTGCTTTTCTAACAGTAAGGCAAAATTCATCTGAAGATTTAAAGACTCAATCTAGAGTAGTTGCCATATCTGGGGCTTTCTGAAAAGGTTTGGCTTCCAGATGTATTTTAGAGACAGCTACTTGGTCCTCACTTCATACATTTACCAAACATGACGAGCTGGATTTTGTTTCCAGAGCCAGAGCAGGCTTTGTTAGAGGTGTTTTGCAGGGAATTCAGGACTGCCTTCTATATCTACACTCTCTTCTTAAACTTTGACAGTCATTCCATAAGTAATGGCTGCTTCATTAATGGTCTAAGTACGAACACAGAACAGTTGGGTAGTTAAAAGTAGATATTCAAATAGATCATTATTTCAGTACTGATATCCTCTATCTATCTCCTTGAACAATCCCTTCCCCTGACCTGTGTGGAGTGCCCTTCACCTTTCTTTCTTTTGAAAAGACTTCATATGCTTCAACTTCCCTTTTCAAGGACAAGAAAGATCTGATGGTACTTGCGTATTATCGCAACCAGATTTTCGCCATTGCAAAATTCACATCCTGGAATCGAAACAACTTCAGGAAACACTGTTAGGTATTATTCAAACTCATTATTGCTGAAAATTAAGTTTGGATTACCTTCCGGATGACAAACATTTAAAAAAACCCTCTTCCTGTTTTGCATGCATTACACACACACACACACACACACACACACACACACACACACACACACACACACATACATACACACGCACAGTCACACACAAACACAATTGAATTGTCATGGATGCTCTCTTTCTGACGAATGGAAATGCTGGCATGGACTACTAAAAAGAAAGCTAGTTACATGTATGAATCTAATTTTCTTTGGGTAATAACAAGATATATGTAACCTGGTATGTCAGTGCAAATGATGTGTACTGTTCATAAATCGATCAATGTATGTCTTCCAATATCAGTTAACAAGTGCGGGGCTGCATGTCTGAAATAGTATAGTCAGTGGCAGTTCTGTCAGTATTAGTGAATGCACCCCTGCAAACGTCCAGCACTTACTGAGTGCCCCCACCGACTGAAACTTGGGCACATCAGATTTAATAGTTTATTACATTAAGAATTAAACACTGCACTATCACGCTTTGACTGCATATCCTATGTAAAACACAAGAGATTTACTTTCCTTTAGGTCTTGCTCCAACTTCTTTACTGCACTACTCACCTTTACAAAGTCTATGCCGTGAAAAAAATAAGCGACATGCTGTCAGTAAAGTGCATAAACAAATAACAGCACTATGTTGTTAACATTTTTTGGATAACACTTCAGAAACAAACTGGAGTGGTAAAGAAAACACACTATATAACATTTTACCAACATTAACGAACAGATTTCATGATCGGGAAGCAGCGGGTACTGCCATGAAAATCTGGTTGCGATAATACTTAAGTGTCACTCTGAGTTTTGGCATATCCATGTGGACCTGTTATAATAGCATATCCACTCATGCTAAGGATGGGTGTATGGCACATGAAGTAAGTGCCTGAAGCTTTGTAGACTGACTGGACGTACAGTATCCTTGGCAGGATATAGCCCATATGTAATGACTAGTACAACAGTAATCTATTTGCGCATCTGATATTGTGGTAAGTTAACTATACAATTGTACTAACCAGTTGACCTGATTCTTTATGACTGGTACAGAAAAAGAAAAACTTAAATAAAAAAGACTAAAATTTTTATGGAGCTAGGAATTGTAACTTTAGCTTCTGGAAACATATTTTAGAATATGTTTGATTTTTATTCTTACTATTTTTTCTGAGAATCCTTCAAATGGGGATTTTATAGAAGTATGATTCCCAAAGCAGCTATAATAACAAGATCTAATGCTGAACTCAAAATGACTGAGTAAGAACAGCAAATGGTGTAACATTTTAGGGATAAAGAATACAATAGATGCAGTCCAAAGCAACTAGTTGCTGTAGTCACAATAGGTGCAACATACCCAAGGGGGAGATTTTCAGTAGTGCTAGTGGATACATGAGCTTCCCATCTGTAGTTATCCCCTTCCTGACTGAGCATTTCCTAGACATTTGTATGCATATTAGATTATTATACACACATGATGCACACTCATTTGATGCTTTCTTACCACAAAAAATATTTTCAGATACAGCACTGCAAGGTATCACTCTTGTGCATCTTTTTTCCAAAACATTGTCCTAATAATCCATGGCCCAACATTATGTTCTTCCATTGGCAATTTGCCATACTCTGGTCATCTGTGATAGCCATTAGTTTATTGACCAACTTCAGCTGATACATCCTACCTGTTATCCAGGAACAGGAATACCGCTTTTTCAGTCCACTAGCTTAGCCTATGATACTGCCTATCTCTAGCCTAATGAAACAGTTGTAATGCTGTGGTTGTTTACTGGACAGGACCAGTCAGTCCTATCCAAAGTCCATACAAAAAGCTGTAAGTATTTCCCTTTTCCCTCACCTGATGCTCTCTGATAGTTGTGTACCAATGCACTAGTTCCCTAGCAATCCAAGCTACACTATTCTAGTCCTTCTGATCACTGTTAAGCCATGTAAGCAATTCACTGGCAGTAGAAGTATTTCTCTTGCAGTTTGAGCAGACCAGTTCTTTATGATCCTATCTGACTGTTATATAGTAATTTATTTACTGGTTTGGCAATTTATTGGTCAAACAAATTCATGGTACACATGTATTCACCATAAGTAAAATTAAAGCAGTTTTCTCATAGGCTAGCACTCAACTCTCACCTGGTCTCTGAGTGGCATATAGGATTTGTCTGGTAAGCTAGTAGACCCCCTCAATACAGTGGGACAAAAAATCATTGGTAATCTAGTGTTTCACCACATTCAGTATATTTCTAATCACTGTTCAGTTTTAAGTAAATAAGTGCCCAGCAGTTTAGTAAGATACCAAATTCTAATCCATATTTTCCAAGGGAGCAGTTTTCTAGGATCACAAAACATCATAGAAGAATGATCATGTTTTCTTGTTGACATTTTAGAATACTGAAACTTGTTTTCTTGCATATACTGGGCTTTGTTTTTAGGTTCTAAGATTTAGCAAGAGAGAGAAGAGGTGAGTTTTATGTTTCTTTTTCATTTTTTCCCTTTTCTCCAAGTGTGTGTGACCTTGGTGTTAGTATAGTTAAAGATTTGTGAAGTGGGACAAAGCCTCCTGCAAAAAAATAATTGTTTTACAGTGTTTCATTTTTTTTCACAGCAATTAATTGGGGTTCTGAGTAGGTGTAGGGTTAGATATTTTGTTTTCAAAATTTCATATCTCTAGCTAAGATGTGATAATCAAACAATCTATTTTTTTAATTGTAATTAAGCTAACAATAGTGTAATAAAGCTTCTCTCATAGTATTTTAATGTGCTGCTTCTGCTTTTTCAGTTCACCTCTTTTGGAAATGTTCTGCCTAACCTGATCATTTTAGGACAGGATGTTTGGTGTTCACTTATGCTAAATTTTATAAAAATATAGCCTGGATTAGAAAAAGGGAAAATTAGTACTTTATGGTCTAAGTGTATTAGAGAACTTCTGACAAGATTTTATTTATGTAATATTATGGCAAGGGTAAATACAACAAAACTTTGGTTAGTTCAGAGAAACACATTGCAGAATATGTTGTCACTGTTAATCAGAATAAAGTCAGTATTATTAGTAAGAAACAAGTGTTATGTCTAAGAAGTATAGATGGTGTCACATCTGGGAGAAAAAATGATTCACAGAACAGAAGCTCAGATATGTTCATCATTCCTCCTCCTGCTGCAGTAGCCTTTAGGCTGTATGGGTTGTGTCTTGCCCAGAACAAAAGAACCTGCCAGCTTCCAAAAGCTCTTTCTCCCTCCTGTACCTTCACTCTGACAGCTGACTGAGCAGCTCAGTGGAGGGAAAATCAGCAGTCAGAGTGAAGATTTTTCAGAATTTTCTTGATGCTTCACGAAGAAGCAGCTCTGAGGCTTCACAGAAGTAGCAACTGACTCTCAGCTTTGATTCTGGTAGATGAGTCTCCACTGGGGAACCCTTCCACACAGAAAAAAAAATTTAAGAAAAAAAAAAACATTTTTTCACCCTTTAAGAAACCTGGTATCTTTCTAATATCAGATGCTTCCTGTCAGAAACTGCTATCTTTAGTCTAAAGCTATTTTGAGGGTTATTTTTGTTATAAAATGTACTTCTTTTATAAACTTTATGTATTTTATTTGAAATTATAGTATTGGGAAGTGTTTTATTTGGACAAAAACTATTATGCGGTATTCACTGTAAGACAAATTACCTGACATTTTTTCTGTCAAACTGAATTTTGAAAAAGGGTATGCTTTATAGGAATTTAATGTACTGCTTATGCACTACTGTGTTTCGGAGACTCCATATGTAAGTGTACTGCTTATGAACACTGTTTTTGAAAACTTACTTTCCAACATACTCATTCCAGTGAAGCTTACTGCATCTGAAGGATTTTCTCAGTCACAGCATGGATATTTACCCCATTGTCTCTAAAAAGAAAAAAAAAAAGACAGCTTAACAAATAACCCTTACTGATTCCACGGGCTTAGTCAAGAAACAAAACAAACAGTCCCTGCCTCCTCAAGCCAAATGGGGAACCAAAAAGAAAACAACATAAAACAAGCATCTTTTCCAAAAATGGAACAAACTACTACTACATAATGACTAAACCAATATTCTTTCTCCTTCCCCCACCCCTAGCTCCCAAAATCTGTCCCAGAAACTAGCTTTATACATTCTCATTTGGCAACATATTTTTTCAGACTCATTGGTGTTAGAAGTGGTTCAGGAGGGATACACTTGGAGCTGGATACAAATACCTTCTTTCAGAAGAATTCCTTCCCACCCTCCAAACCAAATAGAGCTTTTATCCTCAGGTTCTTCTGTACTTACTCCCTTTAGAAGTCAGAGAATTGGTGCCATTAAATCAAAGTGGCAAAGGTTTATATTCCAGAATGTTTCTGGTACCAAAGAAAGAGACTTCTTAGAGACTCCTTCTAGAGTTTTCATTTCTAAATTTGCATGTGAAAGTTCCCAAATTTAAGATGCTAAACCATCAGAATCCGTTATCTCTTATTCTCTAACAAAGTTTTATCCAACATTAGATCGAAAAGATGCATACCTTCACATTACCATAGTCAAAGGCTGCACAAAATTTCTCAGATTTTCTGTGCCTGGGTCACATTATCAGTTCTCTGCATTACCTTTTGATTATCTACACCGCCAAGTGTGTTTACAAAGAGTCTAGCTCCAGGCAGAGCATGTTGCATATAGAACGGCATTCATATATCTCTTTCTTTAGACTTACTTATCTTTACAGAGTCTTTTCACAGATATCGAGTCATTATGATGAGTTTCTTCTCTTCTGACCAGTCTGGAATTGTAGATAAATGTTCCAAACTCCTCCTTGACCCCATCAGACAAGATTGTCTTTCTTGGTGGTTTTAGAGACACCTTGTAGGAACAGGCTTTTTCAACACAGGAGAGGGTGTTTTTTTTTTAATCTGGAAGCTTTCCAGAGCTTCTCAGATTATTTTCAGACTTCAGCCAGAGAGTATCTCAAGATCTTGGGGTTTATAGCTTATATGATTGTCATGATTAATGTTGTCAGCTTGCACATGAGACATATTCAATGGTTTCTACAATAAACATGGACCCAACATTTGCATCATCTGGAATTTCAGCTGCATTGGTGGAGACAACAGATGCAAGCAACTTCAGGTCTCCCTTTTTCTCCACTACCTCAAAGCCAATCTGTAACTACAGATACCTAAGATTTTACTCTGGGGCAGTTTGTATGGGGACAAAGGAGCAAGGCCTCTGGATCTCCTAAGATGGATCAAAGCATATCAGTGTTAACGAGATATGGACTTTGATCCATGCTTTAAAATATTTTCATCATCTATGGTCCCCTGGACCTCTTCCGGCAATTACAGAGAACACCACAGTGATGTGGTACATATAGGGTTGCCACCTTTTCAAATGGCCAAAGTGGGACAATTTTGGTACAAACATCAGATTTTACAGGCCAAAATACCCACGGTCAATACAAAGGTTAGAACTTAAATGTTTTGCCTAAATAAAAGCTTATTCTTGTAGCATTTTAGTTGCTTATTCTGTTTCTTATAACATTTAGGTATTTTAGATACAGAATAACTGTTTCATGCAACTATTACATAAAATATAGGAAATAATTTTGTCCTAAAATCTCAGGACATTTAGCATTTTTACAATTTTTTGTCAGGACACAACTGCCCAAAGAGGGACTGTCCCTCGCAAAGTGGGACAGGTGGTAACCCTAGGTACATAGGTTCATAGGTATTTACTATGCTAACAACCACAAGGACCTTTCTAAGGATAGCCATGCATCCCCAAACTTCTGATAAGTTCTGGTACCCTTGATAGCGTAAGCAGGGCTTGGGAGGTGAAATATTTACAAGCAGAGGCCTGGAAGATGAACCATTTAAAGGGTGCCTATGTCCATTAGAGACATAAGTGCCAAACCAGGGAGGAACTTCCTGTTCTCCATCCTATTGGGTTAGGGAGGAATTCTGCTTCACATAGAGAGGGAGCCTGCTCCAAAGTAGAGGTAGTATCTAGGATACATACCTGTCTCTCCAGCAGGTCCTATTTATATCACAGACAAGGACTAAGTCTTTAGAACAGGTAATTTTGATGTTGTTTGTTTTGTGGATATGCAATAGTTCCATCAGAGTGGGGTCTGACAGTGCCTTGTATGCCAGGCATAGATCTTCTCTCAACAGCCTGTAGGAGACAAAATACAGGGATAGGGCCTTGAGGCAGTCTGCATAGGACATTTTACTTAGGCCCTGTATTTTTTAGTGAGGAATGTCTGTGTATGTTCCAATTGTTGGATATGTCTGGTTAGGTAAATACCAAAGGGGGCATTTTACTCAATGATAGGTCTGATGAATGCTGAATACAGTGGAACAGTGACTTTCTTGGACCTAGATGCCATACTTTTTTATATAAGTTGTACAACATAGAATGATTTTCTCACTACTGTAGACACGATGATTAAAGGCTAGATTACTGTCTGTGTATCCCCAAGTCTCTGACTACTGGGTCTACTCTTAGGGGTGGGTTATCAATATGATAGTTACCAGTAGTGGATGACTTCCCAAAGGATCCTATTATGCATTTCTTGGCGTCTAGTTTTAGTCAGTGGCTATGACACCATTTATTTGTCTGTGTCAGCCCTTCCTGGAGAACATCTGAGTCAGTGGGCGATTCAGTGTTAGTTCCTAATTTGCAGTCATCTGCAAATTTAGTCAGCCAGTGGCCACTGACATTGGCCTTGACTTCAGAGAAGTAAATGCCAAAAAGGAGCAGTTCCAGGATCGATCTGTGAGGGACTCTGCTAGTGAGTGGCCTCTTTGTAGATGTAGGATCTCCAGTTCTAACTTCCTGGGTCCTGTCTTTGAGCCAGCTGGCTATCCACCATGTGACATAAGAGTTTGTACCTAACCTTTTACGTTTATTAACAATTCTGGAGTGGGGTTTTGTGTCAAATACCTTAGCCAGGTCAAGGTAAGCAGTGTAAACCATTTTGGCATCATCTGTTCTTTTGATGACCTTCTCAAAGAAGTCCATCGGGTTGAGTAGGCTTGACCTGCCCTTGATAAAACCAGATTTAGTTAATTCCAATGTCTGGAGGTTTTATATCTCATTACTGATCATTTCCATGATAATTCTTTCTATGGCTTTGCATATGAGACTAGTGAGATGTATGGGTCTGTAGTTTCCAGGGTCTGTAGATGCCCCACCTTTGTGGAGAGGGATGACTGTTGCTTTTCTCCAACCATGAGACCTAAAGCCTATTTGGAGGCTACAGTTAACAATTCCAGAGGGCCTGATAGGTCATGTTTCATGCTGTTTAGAAGGCATCCTGGGATATTTTCTGGGCCCATTGAAACAGGATTCCTGGCCTTAGAGAGAGACCATTAAAGACCTGTTTCCTAGTGATAACAGGGGGAATTATATTTGATGGTATTTCCTGAGGGAAGGTTGAGGGGGAGAGAGGGATAAAGTTTGAACTGAATTTGTTGGCCAGTAGGTTTGCTACATCTCCTGGCTTAGTAAAGAAGGCTCCATTTACAATGAGCTATGCACACAATAGTGTATTGACTTTGAGGTTGTGGAGATATAGCTAAAGAATGCCTAGTGGTTGACCTAGGCCTGGAAGGACCGATTTCCCTATAATTTGGCTTTGGCAGATTTTGTTTGTCCTTTGAGTTTTGTTTAGTTTGATGAGAGTGCTTTTATCCTGCTTGGTGCTGCACCTCTTAATTTTTGCCATAATTTTCTTCATTCTGTTATACAGCCTATTGATGTGATTCCACCAGGGTGGTATTTTTTTTTGAGTTAGTTCTGTACTTCTTCCTGGTGGGTAAAGCTACCTTTATGCAGCTATTAGCATGCTTGTATAAGGTTTCCATGAACAATTATGTGTGGGCATCAGTGTTCTCTGGATTTATGGGAGCTTGAAATTTTTCCAGGTTATCACTTAATAGTAGGAAGTCAGCCTTACAGTAGCTCCTGAATATTCCAGGGTTAGGTGGGATTCCACAATGTGAAGTTGTTCAATCTCGCCATTTGTTCTTTACACGTGGGGAGTCGGCCGCTTTCCAAGCTCAAGATCTTTGAGTTAGCTCGAGGCACACTCCCTATCCCATGATGCTCTCCTACCAACCCCAGATCTAGTTTGCCACTGCAACAGATCACACGATCTTCTGAGGAAGCTCGGGCCAGTAACCTTCTTTATTATCTTAAAAGAATTTAAAATTTCTTATTAGACTATCAGGAATCTGATATTTGTGAGACTTATCATATTTCTTGTAATTGTTGTTCAGTGAGTTGATTGGAAATTATATTTTTGTCATCTAATTCGGAGTGGTTGCTCCTAGGCCATTAGCCTTACTTGAGTTGCATTTACTTGACAAGACTCTGTCAAATTTAATACCCTATCCCCTTATTTTTCTTAGAATTATTGTATTTGAACGCTTTTGTGTCACATTATTCTTATAGTCATTGCAGTTCAGGGATCTGAACTTTCTAAGGAGTTCTGTGGTTTCGATTTTTTGATATTGTTATCAGGGATCTAATATTTGTGTGTAATTTCTGTTTATAATGTCTGAGAAACAAAAATCTGGATTTAAAAGGTGTGACTGTGGACAGAAGATGTCCATCACCGATAACCACGTTTCTTGTGTGTACTGCTTGGGTCCACTACATTTACAAGAAGATTGCTCTATCCGCCATTCCTTCAGTGGCAGGGTTTTATTAGAGAGGCGAAGGAAATTGGTCAATAGAGGGCTGTTGAAGCCAGATTTTCAAGAAGCACTAGACAAGACTGACCAGACCTCCAAGTCCTCGAAAGGGTTGAAGTCTTCTAAGGTGTCATTGGAGTGCAAGTCTTCTGTTCCGAGCACCTCTGGGAAGACTCGGTCACGTCTCCACAGCCTTCAGAGCCGTGCACCAAAATCTTACCTCGGAGCCAAATCATTGTGTTGGAGCCGGAATCAGAAGTTTTAAAGTCCCCGATCCTTAAGTCGATGGCTTCTTCGGCTCCTTTGACCCGTTCTTCCGGTACCCTTTCCAACATCGATGTGGACCACGTGGTGCAGAGACTTTTGGTGAACCTGGCCCTGGCCAAATTGCTTTCAGCTTCAACCCAGTTGGCTTCGAAGCCTACGACCCCCTCTACCACAATGTCTGTTCCTCCTCCAAGGCCAGTTGAGCCTTTGGAGCCGGAAAGAGAGAATCTGAAAGTGGTGGAACCCTCGGAGCCGAGGCCTGTTCCAGTGCCCTCGGCTCTATCGACCTTGACTTCTTCGGTTCCGATCGAAGAGTCTCAGAGCCAAAATTCTCTCGCTGGTTCCAGGGGAGAGAGTCGAACCGATGCTTCGGTTCTGACTCTCCCTGTTGGGGCTTTGGTGCAGATGAGCTCAGTTCCGTCCTCTGGTTCAGAGTCCATGGTCTCGGCTCCTGGGGGGTTGCCTTCTTCTTTGGAACTGGCGGACTCCTTGGGACAGGAAACCGGTGCCTTCGAGGCCATGAGGAGGGTCATGTCTGCTAAGACCCCTACATCTTTGGATCTTTCCTCTTCCTCTCCTAAAGGGCCGCATTCTGTCCCTACACCACTGGTCCCCACCAAGCATCAAGACCCAGAGCATCGGGTAACCCCATTGGGTGACCCCTGCTTGATTGAGACTTCACCAGATGCCCCCACTGATGAAAAGACTGTGCAAAAGGAGGCATTTAGATTCCCCTCAGGAATCCTTAACATCAGACACTGACTTAGAGGAATTAGAAGGGTCCCCATGGTCCTCCTCTGAGGATGTCTTATTTGCAGACATCCTGGAAATATTAAGGCAGAGGGGTGACTGGTAGTCCCTTACCCCTACTGAGAATGAGTCGGTGCTCCTGAAGGCCTTTGGGTCTCAAACTTCCACCTCCTGGGTTACTCCACCCTTTGAAGAATTAATGAACTTGGTCACTCGAAGGGCGTGGGAGTCTCCTGATTCCATGGAACCAGTCCCTCGGAGGCCCAACAAATTTATCACCTCCCCTCAAGACAGGTCTTTTCTTATGAAGGGAGTCCCCGTTGATGCCATGGTGGTGGTGGTGGCCACCAAGAAAGAGATGTCAGAAACCTCTTCTTCTGTTCATCCTCCTAATAAAGACTCTAGGACTATGGACGGATATGGGAAATGCATCTTCAGTTCTGCGACATTTGCAATGAGATCGCTCAACTATTTGACTCACTTTACCCGTCTTCAACGAGATCTCCTCAAAGAGCTTGGAGATACTCTACAGGGCAAAACAAACTATGCTGTTTCAGAGAAAGTAATGGCACAGCTTAACACCCTTAATTCTATTGTGAACTTGTCCATACGGCTTATTTCTTATGCAGCTGATGGATCAAGCCGGGCAGCAGGTTCAGCAATAGCTCTGTGGAGCCAATCCTGGATGCGCTTATGCTCCTTTGCGGAAGCCTTCAAGTCTTCCTTTGTTAATACCCCATTTGATGGCTCTTCCTTGTTTGGGCCTAAAGTCAAGGAGACACTCACTAGGTGTGAGCAGGAAGGAAAGACTCTATCTGCCGTAGGAGTCCGTTTTTCCACCCCCACTAGACCATACCTCAAAGGGCAGAAAGGTGGAAAAATGTGATTCTGAAAGTCCCAAGGAGCTTTCCAGAACACATGTAGTGAACCCCCCTCCAGGGCCAGAGGAGGAGGGTATAATGGTAGACACCACCCAGGTGGCAGAGGGGGTCCGCAGAACCAGGGTGACCAGGGCCTATCAGCGCTCCTGAGAGGAGGCCCGACCGTCCTGCTCTGGAGGCAGTCAGGGGTCACTTAGCTTTATACCCAGATGCCTGGCTAGGAATCACATCAGATTTTTGGGTCAAAAGTATAATTAGCAGAGGTTACATCATTCCCTTTTCAGAATCCCCTTCCATTCGTACAAGAATCCCAGATGTTCCACCCAGTCTGTGGAATCTAGCAACCATAGAAATTCAAACACTGCTAGAAAAAAGAGTCATCTAGCCAGTCCCGGTGGACCAGATAGGATCTGAAACTTACTCCAGGTTCTTTTTAGTTCCAAAGAAAACAGGGGACTGGAGGCCCATCTTAGACCTCAGCAAACTAAATACCTTTGTCAAAAAGGAAAAGTTCCAGATGGTCATGCTTCAATCGATACTTCTGTTTCTCAAAACGAGTGATTGGATGTGCTCTATAGATCTCAAGGATGAGTACTACCACATCAAAATGGCCAGGCCATCCAGAGATCACTTGCATTTCCAGCTGGGGGCCAGTCACTACCAATTCCGAGCTCTGCCCTTTGGTCTCACCACAGCCCCCAGAGTGTTCACCAAGTGTATGGCAGTGGTGATGGCTCACCTGAGACATTTAGGATTCTGGGTGTTTCCATATCTCAACGACTGGCTCCTCACCGCCACCACCAGGCATCAACTAATTTGCACCAGAGATTACACTATCAACCTGTGTTCCAGGTTGGGCATAACCTTAAATTTCGAAAAATCTGCTTTATTGCCGTCGCAGCATATTTCCTTTATAGGAGCAGAGCTAGACACCACCACCTCCCTGGTCAGATTGCCTCAAGAAAAAGTAACATCTTTGCAAAGTCAAGTGTCCCATTTGTTAATGGAAAAGAGAGTTCTGGCATTCCAGGTTCTGAAGCTGTTAGGCACCATGGCAGCTACACTCATAGCGGTTCCTCTGGGAGGAATGCACATGAAGATATTTCAATGGCTACTATTCACACAGTGGTCTTATCAACAGCTTCCAATATCACACAAGATTCTTCTGATAAATACTTGCAAAAAGGACCTTCTTTGGTGGCTGAACAGCCACCAAGTTGCTGTTGGTCGCCCATTTGTACTTCCTCCTCCCACAGCCACAGTGACCACGGATGCTTCCCTGATAGGGTGGGGGGGCTATTTCAGGGAAGAGCTGTCCAAGGCACTTGGTCAGACATGGAATCTCATTTGCACATCAATGTCTTAGAGTTGAGAGTGGTGCTTCTAGCGTTGCAACACTTTCACAACTCTCTACCTCGAGAGACGATTGCAATACAGACAGACAACATGTCGGTAGTCTGGTACATCAACAAGCAAGGGGGAACTAAGTCTTACCCCTTATGCCAAGAGGCCCTGAGACTTTGGCAGTGGGCTGTATCCACCGGGCACTTTCTGATAGCAATGCACATACCCAGGTCATCCAACGTGATAGCGGACAAACTGAGCAGAGCCATTCTGTTGCCTCACTAGTGGTCCCTCAAAGAACGAGTGGCGGAAAGGATATTCCGCAGAAGGGGCCAGCCTTGCTGTGATCTTTTTGTATCCCCAATGAATGCCAAATGCAAAAGCTACTTTGCCCTGTACCCCCCACCGGGGGACAGCCCAAGGGACTCACTTGTACATGATTGGCCCTCGGGTCTCCTATATGCCTTCCCTCCAATCCCTCTGATTCCCAGATTCTTACAGAAAGCCAAAAGCCTGGGAAGGACTGTTATTCTGATAGCCCCATTTTGGTCTCGGCAGATATGGTTCCCCTTCCTACAGCAATACCAAGTGGAAGAACCTTGGGTTCTGGACCCAGTGCTAGACCTTCTGACTCATTCATCGGGAATTCTTCATCCCTCTCTTGTCTCCCTCAAACTGACAGCTTGGCTGCTCAACTTCCCAACCTAGCCAGGTCACATGATTTGTCTCCAGCGGTTCAACATATTTTAGTTTCCTCTCACAAAATCTCCACTAGGAAACTTTATAATAGCAAATGGAGGCAATTTGTTCAATGGGCTTCTCAGCATGGTATTGATCCCTATGTTGCCCCTATTCATAGTATTCTGGAATTCTTGATTTCACTCTTTCACGATGGTGCTGCAGCTTTTTTGATAAGGGTTCAGTTAGCTGCCATATCTAACTTCCATGTGGGATGCAGTGGCTCAAACATTATGTCCCACAGATTATGTAAAGCCTTTTTGAAAGGGACTCATCACCTTAGGCCACCTATCAGACATTCTGTTACTCCCTGGAATCTGAATTTGGTGATATCTCAACTCATTCTTCCACCTTTTGAGCCTGCATCATCTTGTCCTTTGAAGTTCCTTTCTTGGAAGACAGTTTTCCTACTGGCTATTACTTCGGCTCGTAGAGTTTCTGAACTATAAGCACTTTCTACCAGGCCCCCATATCTAGTCTTTCACCCCGACAGAGTGTCTTTAAGAACAAATCCAGCCTTTCTTCCTAAGGTCTGCTCTGAGGCAGATTTGAACCAGTCTATTGACCTTCCTACTTTTTTCAGGCATCCTACTAATAGAATGGAGTACATGTTACATAAGCTTGATGTTCACAGACAATTGAGGTTTTACTTGGACAGAACAAAAGAATTTAGGAAATCTGATCAACTATTAGTTTCCTATGCAGATAATAAGAAAGGTTTGTCGGTATCCAAAGTTACATTGTCCAAATGGATTGCTGATTGTATAAAATGTGTATATTCTTCAGCTAAACAACGTTTAGAATGTGAGGTGAAAGCTCATTCTACCAGGGCTGTTTCTACATCTTTAGCCCACGCAGCCCATCTATCTTTGGACACCATTTGTGCAACTGCTACTTGGTCCAAACCTCATACGTTTATCACTCATTACAAAGTGGAGCTGCCCAGGATTAGGGTGCTTGGGACGCTACCCACGTATAAAGAACAAACGGCGAGATTGAACAACTTCACATAAAGAAGTTATGTTCTTATCATAACATTCCTTGTGAGTTGTTCATCTCTCCTTTGTTCTTACACTCCCTCCCACCTTCCTCCTCCAGGTTATGGAAGAACAGGTATGACTGGTGGTCTGGTTGGTCTTGCTAGTGTCCTTCTTTCCAACCAGATTATTGTTTAGCTATTGTAAACAGTTATGTACTATGTACATTTTTTATAATTGGTTGCTTAGTGTGTTTTTTCTTGCTGGTTCAGCAAACTAGATCTGGGGTTGGTAGAAGAGCATCATGGGATAGGGACTGTGCCTCAAGCTAACTCAAAGATCTTGAGCTTGGAAAGCGGCTGACTCGGAGCCAATGGATCGGCTCCGAACCCACGTGTAAAGAACAAAGGCAAGATGAACAACTCACATGGAATGTTATGGTAAGAACATAACTTCTTTTTTTACTTTTACTTCAAAGAAGACCATTTTGTGGTCTGACCTCACCAGAGAAGACATTACAGTAGGGGGTGTGCAACATCCTCCCATGTTAGTGAGGATCAGATCCAGTATTGTTGCACCCCTGGTTGATGTATTGACAGTTCGGTCCAGGGAGTTTGTTTTTACAAAATTCAGGAATCTCTGTGTCTGTACATTTGGTGGTGTATACAATTCCCAGTTAATAGTCACCATGAATATGGTATTGAGTTGGATAGTGAGTGTTTCCAAATAAATACATGGTATGGGTTTCCTGGATAATAGAGGGAGACCTGTAGCCTACAAGGAAGTGTATTAGATTTTGCCTGTGGTGATTTGAACATGGATAATCTCAAGTTTATTGTCCTGTTTGACTAGCCTTGAGATGTATTCACTTTTATGTAAATCAAAACACCTCAGTCTTTAGTCCCTGTCTGTGTAGTAGTCGGTCTAAATGTGTGGAGGGCATTACAACCTTGTACTGTTAGTGTCCTCTCTCTGGCTTTAAACCATGTCTCAATGACCACACAGATGTCAACATTCTCTATGGTGAAGAAAGCTTCTAGGGAGTGGAGTTTTTTGTTTAGACTCCTAGCATTGAGCAGTAACACCTTTAGATTTTCTTGGTTTTGATTTGCCATGTCCTAAAAAATGGCATTGCCTAAAAAAGGCGCTATGGAGAGGACACTGTTTTAGCTAATATTCGAAAATCTAGCAGGGAGAAATGCAGACTATCCCTGGCAAAGCAGCATGGCCTGTTGACCATTTCCTTCCATGCTGACAAATATTGTACCCCCTTAGAATGACACCAGAAACTAAGCCAATTATTAAAGTCAGTCATCTTTTGTTTGTATTGTGGCATCATCCTTGGAGAAGGTAAAATGCTGCTCAGTGCTAGGCTCATACCAGCCTGGGACATATATTCCAAGAGCTCCATGATGTCTCTCTTTATATATTCAAGGGAGGTACATCTCAGGTCATTTACATCCACATGGACTATGACTGACTCATACTTATGTCCAGTGACCTGCGTGCATGCATAATGTGGCAGATCCTGGCCCCTGATAAGTAACTGACTGTGAATTTCTCCTTACTCATCTTGGTGAGAGGGATATCAGTGTGTTTCACAATGGAGTCTTCAATGACCAGAATGTTGGATTGCGTGGTGGCCTGCCTTTTTGGCTTAGAAGTAAAGGGTCCATGAGATGTGTTTGTATGTGTTGATGTGGGTGTTGTTTTGAAAGAGTGCATTCGGGGCTGCTGAGGGATCTGATGTCAGTTTCATTCTATCCTCAACCTATGGGTTTGGATCCAATCCCTCAGATCTGACTCGGCCTTTACAGTAGCTCATGGTAACCAAGAAACTCTTGAGCTTTTCATTTACCCATAATGCACCATCCCCAAATACCTCAGATCTCTTTTGCCGCTATTCATGTTAGACGTGGTAACCAGTCACTCTTGAGCAGATAAGTGAATGTAATTGAATTCAAAATTTCCTTTCTCCTTTAAATAGTTCCTCCGTGTTCTCTATTTATCTTTAAAGCTTAGCTTATATCTCTTACCTAGCGACTGTTTTACTTGCTATCATTTCCCTTTTCCTTCTTGTATGAAAGTGCCTGTGAATACTATTGCTAGTATTCTTTCTCTTTACATGTGTACTCCCCTATTACCATTATTGGTATCCCCCACTTCTTACTTCTTTCTCTTAAAAAAAAAAAAAAAACTTTCTATCCTTAATTTTTTTTTTTTTTTTTTGCTTAACCCTTTCTTTTTCAGTATAGCAGAAAAAGAAAAAAGGCTGGCTGGCTCCAAAATGTATGGGAAGTGTCAGAGGAAAATGCCTTATTCTGACTAACATACCTTGTGTGTCTATTGTTTGGGGACCCCTTCACTTCCAAGGAGACTGCTCTGTATGCCATGCATTCAACCACAGAACTCTGGTTGAATGTAAGAACAAGTTGATTCTTCTTCCATCTGCCTTTAGTGAGGCATTATCTGGAGCTTCCTCTTCTGATAAAAAAGGGCAAATCTACATAATCTAGCCCTTCTTCTTCTTCATCTAAAACTTCCAAAAAATCTAAGAACAGGCTTCTGTCGGCTCTGACTTCCCCATCAGATCTGTCAGTCAAAAGACCCAAGCTTTCAGATCCTACAACCTCCTCGGATCCAAACGTGAGGACTAAGAAACAGAGGGATCTGTCCGCTTCTTTGACTCAGACTTCAGATGAGACCAAATCTTCACCGGATCAGACACCCATTGATTTGTCATCAAGCCTACCTACTTTACCAAGGACCCAATACTCACCTTCACTGGACCCGGTCCCATTGAGAGTGCCTTTTCCCTTCCTGGAAAGGCCCAAGTCTCCCTCTCTAGTGTCTAACTATTCTTCTAGGAGTTTGACAGAAGAGGATGTGGAGAGACTGATGAGAAAGATTCTCTGGGCACAGAGTATGCCAGGGGTTTCCTCGGCTCCTACCCCTTCAGGTCTGGAGTTCTGTACATAGACTACTCCTCCTTTACATCCTCCTCTGACTTCATTCAAAGCTTCAGAGTTTTTGGGTCTGAGCTACCCTGTCTGCTTCAGATCTGAAGATGACTTTATCATCTGATCCATCATTTGCTCTGAGTTCTTTGGTCCAGTTGGAGGCAGAGACTTCTTGGAGCTATAACTGCCTAGTCGGCTCAAAGGTGTTGGGATCGACTCTGAACTTTTCAGAGCTGTCCCTTGGCCTATGGGCTTTGGCTCGAGTGAACTTGGCTCTGGCGTCTGTCTCGTGAGGATTTTCCTCAGACCAGGGAGGGACTAGGATCCAGAGGCTTGCCCTCTTAGATCTGGAGTCCTGTCCCTCTCAGGGGAGGTTATCCTTTGAGATTTTGGAGAGATATATGTCCCTACCTCCTCAGATCCTTAGCCCACAACCCTGTCCTCTCTGTGTATGGAGTTTAACCCTTTTTCTCCACAGGGACAGCTAGTACTGAAACCCCAGGCTTCCCAGCAGGGCATTCATATTTCTTCTGATACCTCCCCAGAGCATTCCACTGAGGAGGTCCCTAAGAAGAAGTTGTGCAAGAGGAAGCACTTGGATTCCCAGGAGGAATCCATCACAAAAGCACAGACTTCGATAAGGGTGAAGGGTCCCCAAAGTCACCTCCTGAAGATGTCTCCTTTGGGGACATCCTGGAAATTCTAAAACAAAGAGGTGATTGGAAGCCAGCAATCCTTTGTCTGAAGTGTCAGTGTACCTGGAGGCGTTTGGTAACCATCAACCTCCTGGGTGACTCTGCCCACTGACTAGCTCATTGAGTTGATCTCTCATTAAGCATGGAAGACCCCTGACACCACTGAGCTGATTACCCAGAGACCAGACAAAATTATTACCGCTTCTGAGGGCAAAAAATTTTGGACAGAAGGTGTGCCTGTGGATGCCATGGATGTGGTTGTAGCCACAAAGAAGGAACCAGCTGATAAAAGTTCCTCTATCCATCCCCCAAACAAGGAGTCTCAGGTGATGGATAGATTTGGGAAGCATGTCTGTGCCTCAGTGACCTTCTCCTTATGGTCCCTGAACTACCTGGTGCAGTTCACTAGGTTACAGAGGGATCTGATTAAAGAGCTTTCAGATACCCTCTCAGGATCCGTGTCTGAGGAAGTATGGGCTTCGGTTACTTCCCAGTTGCCTCCCCTCCAGTCTGTTTCTAATTCTTCCATGAGGGTCATTTCACATATAGCTGAAGGAACAAGTAGAGTAGCTGGTTCAGGCATTGCCATCAGTAGGCACACCTGGATGCACTTGTGTGACTTTGTGGAGCCTTTTATGTCTGTTTGTCAATGCTCCATTTGACAGCACATCCTTATTTGGCCCTAATGTTAAGAGACACATTGTTCAGGTGTGAGAAAGATGGGAAAAACCTTATCTGCTGACTGTACGTTTCTCCAGTCTGCAAAGATCCTTCTCCAGGAATCAGCAAAGCAGTGGGAAAATGTGGTTCCAAAAATCTCAATGGTCTTTTCAAGACACACATGGCAGTAGTTCCCCCAGGAGCAGAGGGGAAAACTCCATTGGTAGACTCCACTCTCATGGCAGAGGAGGCCCACAGAACCAAGGGTTCAGATATTTTTTTCTTAGACAGGCCCCTCCAGCGCTCCTGAATGGAGGCCTGATTGCCCTTCTCTGGAGGCAATTGGGGGTTGACTGTCCCTGCACCAGAGAGCCTGGCTGGAAATAACATTGGATACCTGGATGCAGGGGATCATTTCCAGAGGATATAGTATACCCTTTTCCATTCCTTCTCCCCATTGCATAAAAAATCCCCAATGTTCCACCCAGTCTGAGGGAGGAAGAAGCTATTCAGATGCAAAAGCTTCTAGAAAAATAGGTCGTCCAATAGGTCCCACCAGACCAGAAAGGATCCAGAACTTACTCAAGATTCTTTTCAGTGCCAAAGAAAACAGGGGACTGGAGACTCAACAACTTGAACAAATCATTTTGATAAAACAAGTTCCGGATGACCATGGTTCAGTCGATTCTTCTGTTTCTGGAAAAGGATGACTGAATGTGCTTGATAGACCTTCAGGATACATATTATTACATAAAATGAACACACAATCAAGGAGGTGCTTACTATTCTGGCTGGGAGCCAGTTACTATCAGTTCAAAGTACTGCCTTTTGGTCTCACCACAGCCTCCAGGGTGTTTACCAAGTGCATGGTAGTAGTGGCAGCTCATGAGACTGCATGGATTTTGGGTGTTTCCATATATAGATGACTGGCTCATTTCCATCCTGACCAGACATCAACTATTAAAGGCAAGAGACAATGTTCTGCGGACATGTTTCCATCTAGAGATAAATATAAACTATGAGAAATCCTATCTAGAACCCACTCAAAGTTTAAACTTTATAGGAGCAATTCTCAACACAGAAGAAACTATAGCCTCACTCCCTCCTTCACGGGTGGAGACAATCAGGTTGCAAGTCACAAGAATAATATGCAGCAACAATATCTCAGCTTGGCTGGTTCTTCAGGCTTTAGGATCCATGGCAGCAGCAATATCGCTACGTCAGCCAGCCAGATTTCATATGAGAATTCTGCAAAGGCTGTTATCAGCATAATAGTCTATTCTTCAACAAACAATGTTGACTCAAATAAAGATCACCAATATTTGCAAAAAAGATCTCAAATGGTGGATTCAGTTGGATCAGATATTAACAAGGTCACCCATTTGTTCTCCCTCAGCCCAAGGTCACAGTGACCACAGATGCTTCCCAACTGAGGGGGGGGGGGCATTTTCTGGGCAAAATAGTCCAAGGCACTTGGTCCCCCACAGAGACCAGTTTACATATCAATGTTTTAGAGATGAGAGCAGTGCTTTTAGCGTTGCAGGCTTTCCAAGATGCTCTTCACTTAGAACCAGTTGCAATTCAGTTAGACAGCATGTCAGTAGTCTGGTATATCAACAAACAAGGAGGAACCAGATCCTACCCCTTGTGTTGAGAAGCTCTCAGAGTGTGGCAATGGACAATCTCATCCAACTGTTTTCTCATAGCAATGCATATTCTAGAGAAATCCAATATGATAGCAGGCAAGCTGAGCAGGAGCATTCTTTTACCCCACAAATGGTCCATCAATCAAAAAAGATATTCCATTGATGGGGTCAGCCTTGCTGTAATCTTTCAACTTCTCCTAATCAACAAGTGCAGCAACTACTTCGCCCTGATCCCACCAAGTGTGGATTCACCAAGGAATGCTGTTCTTCACAGTTGCATTGCCTCCCCCTGGTCTCCTTATGCCTTTCTTTAAACTCCATTAATCTGGAATTTTCTACAGAAAGCAGCCAGGTTGAAGAGCAAAGTAATCCTCATTGAACTATATTGGCATCTACAGATTTGCTTCCTTTGGCCTCACTTCACCAACAGTGAATTCTGGATCAGACTCCAGACCTCCTGTCTCGCTCAGTGGGCATGATTAACCCAGGCATACCCAATCTCAGACTGACAGCCTGGCTTCTCCAATTCCATTAATAGCCAAACAACATATGCTCTCCTGTCCAGTTCCACACATACTCCTGTCTGCTTATAAACTGTCTACATGTAAGCTATATTCCAGTAAATGGAAAAGATTAATTCACTGGGCATTACAAAAAATAAGATTGATCCATTCTCTGCTCCGATATTCTTGATTTTTTTTAGCCCAACATTTCAATGAAGGGTCATCTTCTTCCAATATTAAAGTCCAGTTGGCAGCAATATCCAATTTTCACATTGGTTTCCAAGGTTTTTCAGTTGCTTCACATAAACTCTGCAGAGCATTTTTGAGTGGGGCTGCCCTTTAAGTGCCCCGTATAAAGAACCTACTACCCCTTGGGAAGTAAATTTGGTGCTGAAGGCTATTATACACCCACTTTTGAACCAGCAGCTAAGTGTGATCTCAGATTTCTTTCTTGGAAGACTATCTTCTTGGCAGCCATAACTTCTACAAGAAGAATTTCAGAAATTCAAGCCTTATCTTCCAAACCACCATATTTTATTTTTCACAAAGACAGAGTCTCTCTCCTTACTATTCCATCCTTTTTACCAAAGATAGTATCAGAGACAAATATCAATCAGTCAATCAATTTACCAGTATTTTTTCCAAACTTTGAGAACAAAGGTGAACACTTGTTATATTTATTAGATGTTCACAGACAATTGTGCTTTTACCTTCATAGAACCAAAGATTTCAGGAAATCTGACCAATTGTTTGTTTCCTTCTCAGATGTCAAATTGGGTAAACCAGTCACAAAAGTAACCTTGTCCAGATAGCTTACCAGTTATAGTACTTTCATTTATGATTGTTTCAACATGGCAATGCCAAAATCATTACAAGCCCATTGTACTAGACCAATGGCTACTTCATCTGTTTTCCAAACTAGGACCTCTGTAGATAACATTTGTGCAGCATCAACTTGGGCTACCCCTCGTACCTTTGTTACTCATTACAAATTGGATCTGGTCTTCAGATATACAGCATCATTCGGTTCACTGGTGCTGAGGAACATACTTCCTTGAGTCCACCCAGGATCTAAGGTAGCTGGGGACTCTGTCCCATAGGTTGAGGATAAAATGAAAATTGACAACATCAGATAAAAAAGTTATGTACTCACCATAATGTTCCATCTGTGTTGTCCATTTTCATTCTTCCTCAACTCACCACCCACCAGCCCCCTACCTTTGAACTCCTAGATAAGCAAGTAGTCTTAGGTGGGAACTTACCTTGTACTGAGTTCCAGATATAGTCTGTCTGGATATTTCTGATATTTTCTTTTACTTCTGTTAGCAAACAAGATCTGAGGTATTTATAAAGGGTGCATTATGGATAAGGGAGATGCGTGAGAGTTTTTTGGTTACCATGAGCTGCTGTAATGGCTGAGTCAGATACAAGGGATCGGATCCGAACCCATAGGTTGAGGAAGAATGAAAATGGACAGCACAGATGGTGAGTACATAACTTTTTTTTGTTATATGTACTTCTTGGAAGTCTTTGAGGTTAAGGAAGGTTACATTTAAGTGCCCCAGCATATGTGGGTCTATGTGTCTGCTTTGAATTTTGTGTTATGGGTTAAGCATGTCTACTACTGGCAACCTTATTGACATTAGCAGTGCTTTTATGTGAGAGCTTTTCCTTCAGTGACATTGTATAACTACATCTCTCACATATCACATCAGTTTGCTTGAGAATTGACTGGTTGTCAGTAAACATGAAGTGATTTCTACATTGCCGCAGGATGCCCATATCCACCAATCTGGTAATGAAGGTAGTGTGAAAGTTCATATCCATGGCAACAGAATTGATTAGGCAGTTGGAGCAAGAATATAAAGTAATGTCAGGAGTATCTGATTTGCAACTCTGGGGCCAGTGCTTGTCATTGCAATCTAGTTCTGTGTGCAACTAGGTATTGATGAAATTCAGTGGTGTTTTTACAGGAAAAATGTCAACTCGAGGTGTCAGGGACTACCAAACACTTGAGGAGAAACTCATAGGTAAACCCTGATGATTTATGGATGAAGTATTTAAGCAGCATACCTGTCAACTGTCCAAAAAGCCACGGTGGTACAGTGGTAGCTTTGTTGCCTCACAGCAAGAGGTTCTCCTGTTCGATTCTCAGCTGGAGTGCCTTCTTTGTGGAGTCTGCATGTCTTCCCCATGGTCGAGTGGCCTTCGAAAGACATGCGTGAATGGGCGTGCCTTCGCTGAAGGTTGGGCATCAGGCTGGCAACTTGGCACCATAAAAATCTACTGCCAATCATTAGCGGACTGGAGTTCCGCTGCGGTGACCCCTAACCGGGAAAAGCCGAAAAGACAAACAACAACCTCTCAACTGTCCAGATTTTTGCTCATATTTTTGGTCTTTTCCTCATAAAGTTTGTGGTTTTCTAGCAAATTATTGAGATTTGAAGCCATTAAATAATACTAAATAATGGCAGACATTTGAGTTTCAGACTTAATATCCTTCAGAAAATACATCGCTCAAAACCTGTTATTCTATGGAATTTCTAAGGTTATAGGAGCAATTTTTCAAATCTGTCCCTATTTTCTGCCCCCCCCCCCCAATTATTTCTGGCTTTGTCCATATTTCTTGTGCTGAGAGGTTGAGTGGTATGTTAAATAGATATTCTGAAGTTAAAAGCAAGTCAAGCAGTACTTACTGAAAAGAAAGAATTAGCTTGTCAAGAATGATAAAAAAGAGGAGAGTCACCTGAATGTCTACTGCCTGGCTACTTGTAGCATTGGTCTCACCACAGCTTTACTTTGCTGGGATACAATGCTCCTTTGCATCTTCTCTCACCAGAAGCAAAACAGTAGCACCAATCCCAAGATGAGAAACAGGCCACAGCCTGACTGATGATCCACAGTGTTGCCCCACATGATGCAAGGGTTTGTAGGCTTGCTGTTACCTTTTCCTGGTAGATACATTGATTAGCAACCAGACCAATCAGGAAGGTCAACAACAGACACTCACTGCCCAACCAGAAACAGTCAGGTATTAGTGCACTCTGCTCCTTCTCTCACCAGGGGCAATATAAAAGCACAAAGTCCAAGCTGGCACCTATGAAGCAGTTATTAGGCTTTCTGGTGATCAGCAGTATCCAGGAAGAAATGCCCCTCTGCTCCTTCTCTCACCAGCAGCAAATCAGAAGCACTAATCCCAAGATGCCTACTGAGAGGCAAAATGTGGGCATTTGAATAATTAGTGGTCTTGGAGTAGATGTTGCAGATTTTAAAGGTAAGGTGGAAAAATGGGTTAATGTCCTAAAAGCTGCAGTGTGCACTAAGCAGTTAGATATGAAAAAGTGGGGTGACTTAAGCTTTAGCTATCTAAGTTGAGAACCACTAATTTTAAAAACAAGACAGACTGGAAGGGGTTGGCATTTGTATTCTGGTTCTGTGGAGTACAGTGGGATGTCCAATAAATTTAAATAGTTGATGGGGAGTGATATCGCAAAATGATAATTTGGTGCTTACTCAAAATAGCTAATGAAAGATGAGGAGGACGGAGATATGTGGTCAAATTAATATAAGGGGCAGGCAATTAGAAAAAGACAGCTGAATTTAAAAACACAACACCACCAGCATGGGAGGGGTGGGGAAAATCTTAATTTCTGGGTGACTCACAAGAGACACAGTTGTGGTCTCTTTCATAGTTTAATTATGCAACTAAAAGCAGAATACAGGTAAAACACAATATAAAGAAAATAAATCACAATATACAAAATAGAAGGCAGTAAGGCAATACAGCATACAATAAAGCAAAAAGAGACTAACCTTTCCCCTCCCAGGAAGTTGTGGCAGAGCCTGGGTGAGCTTTTCTAGTAAAGCCTTGAAATGTTTCATTTTACCTCTTAAATAGGTTCATTTTCTAGCTCCACTCTCAGTTTGCAGGTAATTAACCTTGTTGACCTGTTTTAATTTCTGCGTGACTCACAAAAACACAACTGTGTTCTCTTTCCTAATTTAAATATGCAATTAAAAGCAGAATACAAGTAAAACACAGTGTAAAGAAAATAAATCCACAATATAGAAGATAGAAGAAGACAATAAAGCAACACAAAATACAAGAAAGCAAACACAAACTAACCTTTCCCTCACAGCAAGTTGTGGCAGAGGGATTTTTAATAGGTGAATCCTAGACTTTGAAGGACCATTTAAGCCTAGCCAATAACCTGAGGTCAGAATCAAACCTTATACCTACTGTTTATAAGGCAAATAGCTTAACAATTATGCAAAACGTACTCACATAAACAAGCAAGATGGCACCAGGTCATACCTTGTGCAGGCTGGCTGTGATAGCTTGGGAAGTAGCTCTACAGCACTCTGTTACCCTCCAAGCATGTTACATTCCGGCAGAACAAAACATCATGGCAGAAGGCTGAGCAGGACCAGTACAAACCCTCATGAAAGGAAGTTGAATGAGGGCGTCTTCCAGGAATTTATCCAGTTGTGGAGAACGGCTCAAATAGATCTATTTGCCACCTTTCAAAACAGACAAGTGGAAAAAAACATGCTCAAGAACTCCTTACAAACAAGCCTAATAAATAGGTGTGTTTTCCTTCCATGGTCGGGAATGTTCCTTTATGCTTTTCCACCTTTCCACTGATATCCAGGGTAATTCTGAAGATTTAGAAGGACTCCTCAAAGATCATTGTTGTGACATCCTTTTGGTCCAGGCAGCATTTTTTCATAAGTTTCCCCATAAAGTGGACCTACTCACACAAGACATGACATTTGATACACCCCAGTGATAAGCATCTTCAACTGACTGCCTGAATGATTAAATTTTAATTGCTTATAGGCACTTCTTTTCAGAGGATGTGCAGCAGGTACTAAAGGAGGCAAGAAAACCTGCTACTAGAGAATCTTATACTGGCAAGTGAAAAAGATTTTCTAGTTGCTGCCTAGGCAATAACCAGGGTCATATCAAAGATTATGTAAAATTGGTGCTTAAATATTTGTGTCAGTTACTATCCTCTGGCGTCTCTTAATCCTCTGTCAAGGTACATCTTATAGCCCTTTCATCAAGTCTGCCCATAGATTCACCACCTTCTTTTATGTTTTTAGTGAAGCAGTTCCTATAGGGAGTTTTACACCTGAGACATCCTCATAAACAGGTGGCTTGTCCTTGGGATCTTAACTCTGTGCTGGAAATATTAACCATGTTTTCATTTGAACCTGCTCATCAAGAAGACTTATGGTTCATTATATGAAAAACTGTTCTTCTTATTGCTCTGACCTCTGCAAGAAAAGCATCTGAGATGAAAGCTCTCATGCTGAGTGAACCCTTTCTGATTTTCCACAGAGACATGTTCTCATTCAGAAAAAAATCCCCATTCATAACCAGAGTTGTTTCAGAATTTAATTTGAATCACACCATTAATCTCCCAGTATTCTATCCAGATCCTTAGAACTAGGGTGGAAAGGATTCTCTAAATTCTGGATGGCCGTGGGCACCTAAGATACTAACTTGGCAGTTAATTCCTTTAGAAAATCTGATCAGCTATTTGTTTATGTTCTGAAAAAGAAAGAACAACTTATGTCAAAACAGACTGTTTCCAGATGGTTGTTTTAAGCTATTGTCTTTTGTTATTCTCACCATGGTAAGCCACTTCCAGGCAGGATAAAAGCTCATTCTATCAGAGCCTTGGCTTCTTTAATGACATATTGGAAGGGGTTGGACTCTAGTCGTATTCTAAAAACAGTTACACAGTCCTCTGTACATACCTTTACAATGCATTAAAAACTGGATTATTTTTTCTAGATCCAGGACAGCCTTCACTAGGACCATTCCCCAGGGGGTCTTGTATCCATATCCTACCTCCTCCTAGGTTGGATAGGCTTTGGTAATCAACCCATACAGCCTAAGGGCTGCAGCAGCAGCAGTGGAAATAATGAACATAGTGCTTGTATAAGTTGCACTTATCCATAACAGTAGATGTTCAAATTCCTCACTGCAGCAGTAGCCACCCCCACCCCCAGCATTTTTGTATATTATTTGTTGAGATTTAAAATTATTTCTATTGCATGTTTCAGCACGAGTATGCTCCTGCTTAACTCTGAGGCAAGAAAATCCTGAAGAAATATTCACTCTGACTGCTTATCTTCCCTCCTCAGGGCTACCCAATTAGCAGGCAGTGTGAAGGTGTGGGAAGGAGCCAGGACTTTTGGAAGTTGCCCAGTCATGTGTCCTGGGCAGCACCCAATCCATATAGCCTAAAGGCTACTGTAGCAGTGAGGAATTGAATCACTTACTGTTATGGGTAAGTGCAATTTATACAACTGTACTTTTCCATATATTAGTCTCTAAGAAAAATCGATTTAGCTGAATATAATCTGATACAAGTCTTAGTAGTTTGTCATTTCAGATGGTATGTAACAATGCCTCCATCTCTTCCATGGAAGTCTTGAAGAAATTCAACCATTCTTTGATGAAGAACTATCCAGACAAGTAGCAGTGCCTTACAAATGCAAGCACAGTACAATTATCTTACAGTTACAGCCCTTATAATCAGTTGTCACTTATGGATGCTTTTGTTTTTATTTACATATATATATATATATATATATATTTTTTTTTTTAGAAATTAAGGACTAGTAATAGTTCCACCAAAATCAGAAATTGTTTTGTAATTGTCAGTTTTGCATTTCAGTGCCACTTCTCTTGTTTTTTTTTTCCTTGAAAACAGTGTCCTGTCTATTTGTTTCTCTTTGCTGTCTCTTTCTCTGTCATTTTTCTCACACAAATTCTGTATAGTTTCTTGTTGCTTGCTTTCAGCTGACAAATAAGCTGCAAGGCCTGAAGCCTGCTGATGCTTATGCTTGAAATGTGTGAATGTTTTATGAATTATGGTATACAGATGTTGAGAAGTAAGGGTCTGAAATATTTCCATGTCATTGACCCCAGCATCAATGTCATCAAACTCCAATATGAAATTTCTAATTCATTACTAAAATGAAAGTTCATTGATAAGTTCAAATTTGGCCTTAACAACAACAACAAACAGCACTGGTATGAACATTTACTGTGGCATAAGAGGTGCATGAGAGATTCCTCAGGAAATCTGCACCAGTAGCAAAGGCTCTTGATGGTACAATCAACTAAACTCCTGAGAAACTAGCGTAAAACAAATGTTTTATGCAGAAGGCAAAGCCTTTTACACTCCTATGAGGCATTTGTGTTCCCATGAAATGGCTGTGGCATCATAGTCCCTTCTAATATATTCTAATTCTAAACCTGTAACAGCATAGTGAAAATACATTTCTCCATGCACTGATTCTGCAATCAAAAACCTACTGTTGGTGTGTATTTCTCAAAGAATTGGGTCCAGAAAACTGGACTTTCGAAAACAGTAATACTTTCATCAATAGTCATTATTGTGAAGCACTTCAATTGGAAAAGTACCAGAATTGAAGCTTTTAAAGTTGATATTAATTTCCTTGGTTTTAACTAGATAAACATTATGGTTATTATGATGTTGAAAACATGACTAATCAAGCAGTAACCTAATCTAAGAAAACAGTACACACTAAGCACACAGAGTGTCATCAGGAAAAAAACCCACACCAAACTCATTAAGTAAAGCAAATACAGTAATTTAAAAAGTATACAGACTAAATGCATAGTAAATTAGCACGTTAGCCCCAGTTAGGGAAAAAAAAAGAACTCAAAGCTAAAAATAAACTCAAATTTTGTCTTAAAGCTAAACAAATCATCATTAATGCAAAAATATAAACACCTTTAATCACAAAACATTACTAAAGAATTGTAAAAGTACTTACTTGTTCACATTAGAAATTTGCATATAAATGCTTGCAGTAAGTGAACTGGAAATCTCTAAGAAATCCTTTTCACACCTGGGGAGAACTGACACAACCTAATCAATATACTTAAAAAATACAAGCAAACAAAGTAGAAATGGAAATCAGCATGATTTTTTTAAAATAAACAATCATTAAATATTTCATAAAATATTCTTAAATAATCCCTACTGATACATTCTCCCCAAATTACCCAGAGATAAACAATAGCTGACATTTATTAATAATTCTCCAATAAAAATAAAAGTAAAATCATTTCAGTATCTAGCAGCAGTCTTCCAAGCATGCCAAGTACAGTCATTTGAAAGTCATCTTTCTGCTGAAGCCATTCTTTGCCCTGACATGCTCTAGTATTATAGCACCGAGACCTAGTCACTTAACAAATACTGCTTTGAGATCCCACATTGGAACTTTTCCCTTCATTGTACTCCACATCCAAGCTGTTTTCTAAACCCACAACTAATAGCTGCAAAGAGCATACAAATAATAATTCAGTAAAGTAGAAATTTCCCTTATAGTAGAATAAATACAAGCTGAAGTTCTTCCAGTATCAACAGTGGTGAGAAAATACCTGCAAAAAGATAGCTACATCACTTACCAAAGGAAAAAAAATCCCCAAAACCACAACCAAACTTAAACATAGTGATACAAATAAATGAAAACTAAACAGTATGCCTCAGTCAAGTTAAACTACAGAGACAGAGCAGCTAGTCAAAAATATAGCCCAGAAAAAAAATAAAACCAAAATACTAAATGCAAACAGAGCACATAACTGAAAATACAAGCTGAGAGGGACACTGTACGACAACCCAAGAAAAGTACCAGCCAAGCCAAGATTAAAATAGTAATTTAATTGAGCACTTTTGTTTCAAGTATGAAACGTCTTCAGAATAACAAACCAACACACAAATTCAGTTTAAATATATGACATCATTAACAAAGTTAAAATTTTGAATAAAAGCATTACATTAATATTACATACCTTAAAACAAAGGTACAGCTGATAAAGCCTCACAAGAACCCTAAAGATTTTAGCTTAAGTACACAATTAATACAAATGTTGTCATTTAAACCAGGATTGACCCCTGCATTTATTTTTATCCACCAGAATAGTTCATGAACCTCTAGTAACATGTCCACAGCACCACCCTGTGGAGTAGGTCATGAAGTTTCTGTATCCAAAAAATAAAAAAAAAATTGCTCAAAAAATTCAGAAATGTGTTTAGCCAGGGCATTATTAAGGTCTTTCTTACCAATACTGTAAATATTTTTCCTAATCCTGATCTTAAAGCCCATTTGGTTTTTCCAGTATAGAAATGGGCACATTTTTGACAAATAGCTGCATAAACAATACCCTTAGAATGACAAGTACAATAGAAATTAGGGCTAATATTAATAGTACCCACAATAACTCCCTTGGTGTTCAACAGAAACCTGCAGGTATTACAGCAACCACATCTAAAAGTCCCCATTTAACTTGTTTGTAGTTTTGGCCAGCATTGCTACATTCGAACAACTTCTTAAGACACACTCCCCTTTGCACTGTAAACAACAGGGAATCCCCACTGTTTTCGCTATATTGACTAACCAACAAAAGACACCCCAATTCCTTTGAATAATATTTTTGATGCCTGAAAAATCTAGGCTGTAGGTGGTAATAAAATCTGTCCCCCAATTTTCAGAATGGGGGGGGTTGCTTAGTAATGCTTAATAACATTACAGCTATGTGTATTCCCCAAAAATGGGGTGTATGTGCCAAGTTCTCTCTTAGAAACCACCTCGTCCATAATAGCCATAAAAAAAAATTCAGGATACCCTCTTCTCAGGAACATGTTCTTTAATTTTTCATATTCCAGTAAAAAAGCAGAAAAATCAGAATCCATCGTAGCAGCCCTAATCAGTTGTCCCTTAACAACTGCTTTTTTCTGATGCACAGGGTGGCTGCATGTAAACTGTAAAAATAACTGAATATGTTGGTTTCCTGAAAATAGAAGACACAAATCTGTTATTAGGTCTGTTTTTAGTTAACTCAATGTCTAAGCAGTGTAGGGTTTCACCAGAAACTGAGTGCATAAACTTATAAAAGGAAATGGTGGTGTTAATGTAATCGAGAAAGTCCTGTATCTTATCATAATGGTCAGTCCAATAAATACAGCGTAAAAGCAAAACCAAACAACGTAGGTGGGAAAAACAGAAGGCACACAGTTCTTAGATTAAATGTTTAATAAAAATCCTTGAATGGTCCCTTTGAGTTTAAAATCAATAAACATAGCCAAGGGGAATGTTTTAGATGCCTTAGCCTCCATTATAGGTCTTAAAGGTGGGTCAGAAAGGTCCTTATGGACCTTCAATATCCCAGAAATTGTAGGGACCATAAAATAATCAACCTTTAAAAACCTCAATTCAGCCTGATCATTTTCACCTTGCATAAGCATATCATACAGTAAACAATCAGTCGTCCTATAGGCTATTTGCATCTCATTACATGACACCTCTTCATATGTATCATCACCTAAAAGGAGTATTATTTTATTGCTGTAGTCACCCCTTCCTCTTTGTCAGGTTTCAAAATTCTCACATCATTGTTTTGACTTAATATTTTAAGTAAATTTAGTTGATCTAAAGACAAATTAAATTTAACCAAATCAAGTTGTTTGTGCAAAAGCTCTCTAGTATCACATTCTCACAAAAATTCAAAAATATATAAGACTGGATAAAGGTCTGGAGAGAGTACAAGGTACATGGTCTTGTTAGTGTTAATGAGTGGGAAGGAGTACCAATATGATGAAACAAAAGACTATAATTAAGCATTCTAACAAACAATTTAAAGTCCAAAAGGACTTCAGCCAACTTTGCTCTAGCTGTGAGTACAAAGATAAAACCTTTAGAAAACATTTTGAAAAATATCAGTAACTACTTCATCGCTGTAATTGAACACATTAAAATCATCAGAATTATTAACACACACAACATTTAATTGTCCCAGTGGTTCTGCCAATTGGTTCTATACCCTCTTGACTGTTGCATGGTCCCTAGTTGGCTATGGTTTACACCCCCCCCCCCAATTTTGTTGGGATCAAATTCTCTCTGACTTCCTGAAAGGGAAGTTGACAATAAAGTGGCCTCAGGATAATTGTCAGCTTGGTCCTGGCTTACCTGAACACCCCTATCAACATTGTCCAAGTCATAGGTAGGCATTTTTATTGACCAGTCCTAAGACTTTGGGGGGGGGGGTACTTTCCCTTGCTCATAATCAAAAACATCATGTTTTACTTCGGCTTCTTTTTTGTTTTTAAGGTATTTCATTAAGGTATCAACTTTAAAAAAATATTGTTGTTTTGGCAAGATATTTGATCGAGCAACAAATCATTAGTGATGGAATTTTCTAAATTTTTAATTTCCATAGAAAGTATGTCCATGTATCTAAGCTTGTCCTTAATAAGAACTTCCATAAGCTCGCACCCATGCCAGTCAAACAACACTAGAAATATTATGAAACATTGGGCTGGTTTGATATCCGACTCTACTGTGTTTTAAAAACCCTCTTTGTGGCATGGCACATATTCTCTAAATGGTCAGTCTCCAAAACCTATATTCCAGAGGCCTCATATTTAAAACAGTGATTAGCTTGTGAAAACATTTGCAAAACTGCTGTAAGTTTACCCATAGTTGAATGACGTTGGGTCCAAAATAAACCATCTCCCTCAAACTGCTGCATAATGGTTTCCTCAGATGACATAGCAGAAATACAAAACAACAAACCAGTAACTACTTGAAATGTATAAAACTGAAAGCAAACAGAGTACACCACTGAAAATACAAACTGGGAGGAACACTGTACGACAATCCAAGAAAAGTGCCAGATTTGGCTGGCACTTTTCTTGGATTGTTGTACAGTGTCCCACCTAGTTTGTATTTTCGGTAAAACCAAAGTACCTCACATAGCCTTATGTCCCAATTTAATGAGTCCCATTCATAAAAACAGGAAGTGCTTTGTCCACGTATTGTTATGCCAGAAACCAAGTCTGACCACAAATGAAGAAACAGTGAACAAAAATCTTTGTCATCCATTGCTACATGATGTGGCTCATTCACAAAAAGAAAAATGTGACCTCTTCCTGGAATCGTTCGTCCTTCTATATACAAATACAAATCTGAAAGTGAAAGATACAAAAACAAACAAAAAAACCCCACAAAATACAGAAAAAGTTACTAAAAATATTTGGAGATAAGTTGCCAGATATCTGTATAGTAGGGCTAGGGGACCCATAATGAAACTTTTTCCTACTCCTACAGAATCATATGTATGATATAGCTATATATGTATATTTGCATAACTTTATCTGTATCTATGTATATGAATCTATATCACAGTACAATCTAACTAAAATTAAAGAATGCACTACATAATGAAATAAAATTGTAAAGTGTGGAATGTATGTATTAAATGCAGTAAATCACATAACCCGTGTAAATTTCTCTAATGATGTGAAACCCTATACCCATTCAATGCATACATGAAAAAGGAAAACGTATTTTAAAAAACTTAATCTCATGATAGTATTATTTCACAAATAAAACTCCTTTCTCTATAAATAAATGCAAACAGCTATAATGATCATCAGGAACTCTACATTGTAAACAACAGACTGACACATTCAGTTACAGTAAAACTACCAAGAAGGTTGAGTAAAAAACAAAAAAAGTAAGAAAAAACATTGCCTCTCCATTCTAGAAAACCAAGCAAACTTTTATTCTTGTATACTACAACTCTTAGATTTCCTAACTCAGTTATAAGATTGGAAACATTTCAGTTAATTTGTAATCTTAAGTGTATCCTGCCTCTAGTGTATAATTGAAATATACTCTTTAATATGATACATTGGATATCTTATGTGGAATACTGATAAACTTCACAAACTAAAACCTCATATCCATTCTGTCTTCTAACTGCTACTACCAATTACTCATACAAAACAAACTTAAAGCTAAAATAATATATAATAATTTCCACAAAATATAAAATCATACAAAATAATGATAACAACAATACAAATGAAGCTAAATGGGCATTCTGTTTAAATGTTGGTACTCAAGATGCTAACTGCCAACACGATAAAAAAAAGATGAAAAAGCACAGTGGAAGAGCAAATCTTGAACATCTCTCTCATTTTTTAAACTTCCACTTTACAGGGTGGGGCAAAATGTGTATGTGTAAAACATTTATATATGTATATGTGTATATATATATATATATATATATATATATATATATATATATATATATATATATATACATAAATATGCATAAAGAAAGAATGAGAGAGACGTGATGAATAGAAACTCAGATGTATGCTACACAAACAAACACGCGTTCTTTGTCTACATTTCCAGGATTGTTGTGCTTGAAAATAGCCATATGAGGTCAGTGCACATGCTCATTTACTGCAAGTAAATCATATTGACAGATCAACACAATATAACTGGTCCATTGCTACAGGAATTGCTTTAACTAGCTGCTTTGATAGTCAAACACAAAACATTGCCATGGAATAGCAGACTGAGCTGATGATTATGTTTCTAAACTAAAAAGTTTTTTTGAGTCATTACCTGGAAGTATTTCATACTTTATGAGTGTATATGTTTGAATGGTATTCTTCCATAAATGTTTCTGTGCCAAAGGAGAAGAGGGAAAAAGAGCAAAGAGTGGTAACCACTGAAAACTATGGTAGAAAGCTATGTTTGAAGGTGCATGGTCACCGGTCTTTAAAGCTTAAGGGTCTTTTTATATAGGGTTCTGCATGCATTCTATCTTTAGATATTGTCTTTGTAATTAAAGCCCCCATACATCTTATGGTTAATTTATTCAGCTTTCTTTACCTTACACCATTTTTGATTCAAATTTTAATCACTCTGGGGAAAAAGAAAGGGACAAAGTCTGAGGTGAGGAGCCTAGAGAAATAAGGTATATAGTTACTTGCTGCAGTTCTAGAGTAACAATTAAGGTCCTAAGGGGTGAAAGCATCCTGAATGAAGCTAAACCAACCCTGGGGGAGCCAAGAAGCCCCAACCAGGATGAACTGAATAAATGGTAAAGGGAGTAGCTCGAGAGAAGTGTGTAGTTAAAGAAGGAGCTTCTACCCGGAAGTTCCAAGGTTCTTGTATTAAATCCCTTCAGATTTTCAAAATAAGTCACACTGAGTCATTAATCATTTAAAAAAATATTTGGGTTAGTGCTTTTATCTTATAGACTTTTTCAGATCAGGAAAAACTTCTAGAGGACTAGACTGGAAGTCTGACTAATTCACAGTAGACCATTTTTAAGACTAAACCAAATTAACTACTTTGACCAAGAGATTTGTCTGGCTTAGAAAACAGATTGTGCTGTTTTATAAGTATAATGTATTTTAAATTTCACTTGTATAGATGCACACAACACACACACACACACACACACACACACACACACACACACACACACACACACACACACACACACACACACACACACACACACACACACACACACACACTCACACACACACACACACACACACACACACACACACACACACACACACACTAATCTTTATACCACAGAATGGTATTAGAAAGTGACTTTTGTTTATTCAGTTTAACTATATTATTGGTGTCATAGAACAAGGATGACATTGAAGCACTGCACAAAATAGGAATGTACAACTGCATACAGTGCAAATGCATGGCAGTATCTCTGTCATAATGGGGGTTACATGAATAATATGGGTTTCAAGGACTGATGCATGCTTCCTTTATATTTCTACAACCTTTGCAGCAAAAAAGGATGTATATATTTAATTTCTTATGCACTGTAAATGATCATGTTCAATTGTATAATCACACACAGATGGTACTGCTGATCCTTCAACTTTTCTTGATAAAACAACTCCTGAGCTT